>NW_025777307.1:0-101302 GCF_021130785.1 Homalodisca vitripennis | reverse complement strand
TTGTTTATACGTGAATTCCCTGTCAAATGTTTATCCTTCAATATTATACTGTCATCCCTCGCATTGAAACAAGATAATCCAGTGTTCTATTAGTTATTATTATGAATACATCGACAGTTATGAAATATTTGAAAACTTTATGTAAAGATAAATTCATGTGTTGTGGTGCAGACGAACATTGTGACACCTTTTTATCCTGAATTCCGTAAAACTTAGTCTAGACGGCACCTTACATATCTACATGGTGATGCTCTCGGAACAAGTGTCGTTTGTTCTTGTAGTTTTCAGAAGGAAAACAATGACGGAAGATTTATTCATTTCTCCACTCTGCAGCTGACTTAATGCCTATTCCTATAGCTACATTAAGTATGTGAACTATGATTAAACTGTTAGTACTGTTGAATGAATGTTATATCTATAATGCAAAGATTGTTGTTTTTATAAAAGCATCTTTGTTTGTAATATTGTACTTTTTAAAACATTTTACCAAATATAAACTTATTAATCAACGAAAAGAAATATTATAAGATTCTTTATACACGATTTAATATTACAATGTTTATTCCTACATTAAAAGATATGTCGAGTAAAAGATGGGGTTTGTAAAGGTTAAATCAATATGATTGCAATGAATCAGCAAATACACAGCAATATTATTCCCTACACACATAATAGCTTATATTATATATGTTTGTCATCATATTCCCTAAATAGTTATTATGTTAGGTTTTATTGTCCCCTCATCTCAGTCTTTACTGTTTGGTCAATAAGCTTCAAAATGGTTAATGGAGTTTGATGTGTTGATAAACTGTAAAATTTTAAGATAATTCATTGACACACAAATTACGTAAGAGAATGAGTCTCTGTAAACGTTTTCTTAAAATTAACTTTGACCATCTTCTTTTTTGCACAAGACCATATTTGGTGCTTCGAACATATTCCTTAACACAAATATATATATATTTAGTATAATATATTATATATATATATACTAATTTAATAGATTTTAATTTCAATAAACATTCAATTCACAAAAAATGCTACTTGCCTCCGATCCCGGGAGCATATATATATATATATATATATATATATATAATATATATAAGTAGATATGAATGTAAGGGTTCTAGACCACTTTTGGGACAGACCAGAAAATCAAGGGAAAATACTGTTTAAAGGACAATAAACGAATCTGTAAAATCAAACAGTAAGGGGTTCCTAGACCACTTTTGGGACAGTCAGAAAATCAATGTAAAATACTGTCCATTGAACCATAAACAAATCTAAGAAATCTAACAGGAAACCACGAAATGGAAAATAACCGAATCTATAGCTGTTTTTACTGTTCATTGTAGGCTTCTAATTTCTTAAGCTGTTTTAATGAAAAAATCCAGAAATCTTCGAAATCTTTATTCCACGAAGTTAATTGTAAAACCAGTCTTTTATCTTTAATAGTCTTCTTTCCAGTAACAACCAAGTGTAATTTTTCATTTTTGTTCAATTCTTTAATCTTTTTTTTCATCCAAAACAGTCAAAAATCTGTTCGGTAAGTGTACTTTATAATCTTCCAACTCGGCAATTATTGTAAACCCGAATTTATCTTTCATTTTCTCCAGATTCAAAATTTTGTATTTCTTATTTTCTTCTAATTCTATTAATCTCTTGTATTCTTTGAACTTTAAATCACCAACCTTATTCAACTCTTGTAACAGCGCCATTTACATAGAAAAAAATTAATACTTCTACACTTTAAGGTGAAAAATCAAAACTATACTTCCAAAATACACAAAAAACCGGGGTTTTGACCCTAAAAACACGGTTTTTTAGGGTCAAAACCACAGCTCTTAAGGTGCATATACTAGAGTTTTTTGAAAAAGTCCTGAAAATCTACTGAATTTCTCTAATTATTGCGAATTTTAGCTTTAAAGTTGATAATGTGAACGATATTTCTCGAAAATTCTGTTGTAAATATATTAAAATCTTAATGAAAAATCTTGGAAAAGTTAAAGAAAAAAATATTGAAAAAAATAGTATTTATAGAATTTAAATTACCCCCTACAAACCAATATAGTAATAAAAGTACTTTTATTACTATAACTATACTATTTTTTCAATAATTTTAAGTCTTAGTTTACAGATTTTTCTATAATAAATAGAAGAATCTACAGCTGTTTTACTACAATTTGTGCTGATTTGTGTCAAAAAAATCACCACTTCTCAAAATTTTAGTTTACAAATTTTTGCTCTTTAAATATGGAGCGGAAAAAGATAGAGTGCCCATACTGCAAAAAAGATGTTTTTGAACATCATTTTACCCGACATTATAAGTCAAAGAATCATCTGAAAAATAAAGATATTTATGAAAAAGAATTAAATTATTTGAAGACTTGGGCTAAAGAAAATCAAATTGCCGATCACCAAAAACATGTATAATATGGAAAAATTGCGTGAACTAAAGAAGTAAAATTTTAAGGAAAGTAAAAAAGATCTCATATCTATTTAAAGATGAATAAAATTCAATCAATCGCTGAGAAATTGTCCATTGAAACAAACGATAAAACTAAGTCTGAAATGATCGAAGAAATTGACAAAACTCTTAATGAGAAACCCGAAAATATCATTGATGTAGAAGTTTTATCCTCAATACACGGTCTTTTCAAGCAATACATTTTAACGAATTTAAATGAAAATTTCATGTCAATTTACAAATATCTTTCTATTTTGCGTCCAGAAATTAAAAGTTTAATCGAAAAATTTCAAGAAAATGTTAAAAATAGTAAAGGATATCTCTCTTTGGAATGCGGAATACGAAAGAACTTTAGTGAACGGTGAAAACACAAACTTGTCCAATGTAGACTGTTACTATAAAAGCAGACGAAATCTTTGACATAAAACGACTTTATTACTAAGCAATTTAATAAATTAACACATCGAGAACAGACAAATCATCCAAATCGGAGGTTCTGGGGATTGGACATTAAAACGCTGTAAACAACTGATTTTGAGCCTTAAATTAAACACGGATTTTATGAACGCAGGATCGACATATATCGATTTACCAAAGAAAAATCAAAGATAAAAAAGCTTGTATAAGAAATATAAAAAATAAAGATGATTATTGCTTTATTTATTCTATCCGATGTGCTATTGAAAAACCAGAGTAAACTCATGTAGACAGAGCAAAAACAATATGAAAAAATTTGTAAATGACGAGATATTTTCTGGGTTTCGACTATCCTATGTCTTTAAAAGATATACAATTATTTGAAAAACGAAGCAGTAAAGCAAAGTGATAAATTATCCGAAAATGTCTGTAAATGTCTATAGTTTTGATGAAAAACTCAATATTGTTCCGTTGCAAATTTCAGAAATTTATGATGCCGAGTTAGAAATCGATTTATTGTATGTTAAACAAGATGACAAATCTCATTATGTTTTGATAACAGATTTAAACAAACTTGTATTTTCTCAGTTATCTAAGTGTAAATAATAAAAAATTTTCTTTGTAGAAGATGTTTAAGCCATTTCTACAAATCTGGAGATTTAACAGACCATTTTAGAAATTTGTAAAAATCACGAAGTTTGTAAAGCCAATTATGCCGTTTCCAGGTCAAACAACAACATTTATTAATTATCAAAAGAAATTTTTCTCATCCTTACGTTATTTATATGTGATTTTGAAAAGCATATTAGAGAAGATTCCCACATGCAAAAACAATCCGCAAAAATCGATCACAACCAAGATTCAGAAGCACATTCCATATGGTTTTACTCTATACTTAGTGTCTAATGTGACCAATTCGTATAGTACAAGCCGATATGTTATCGAGCAAAAAATGAAGAAGATTTGCCAAATGTTCCTGCAAAATTGTTTGAAAAACTTAATAAATTATCGAAATACATAGCTAAAAAAGTATAATTCTAAGAATAAAATACCTATGAAATTAACTGAAGAAGAAGAAATTTCGTATCAAAATTCCAGTCTTTGTCATATTTGTGAATGTGAGGGTTTTGATAATCAAACAAGAAAAAAAGTACGAGATCATTGTCATTTAACAGGTAAAATTTAGAGGTGCTTTGCTCATTTATCTTGTAACTTGAATCTCAAATTTCCTCAAAATATTCCCGTTTTCTGCCACAATATGTCATTGTTACGATACTCATTTGTACATAAAAGAGTTGGCAAAACAGTATGGTAATGTTGATTTGATCGCAAACACAGATGAGAAATATATAAATTATTCTGTAAATTCTGGATATGGATATGAGTTTGAAGATGATGTAAACCAAGAAAGTTCATCAAGTTTTCTTTCGTAGATACGTTCAGATTTATGGCATCGTCTATAGAAAAGTTAGCTAAAAAACCTCAAAAAAGATGATTTCAAACATACAAATCATTTTTATTACAAGATGGTCTGAACGCAATTCTAGATAGACAACCAAATGACGAAGAAGAAATCTTTAAAATTCTATCTGGAAAAGGCCAATATTTCCTTACGAATTTAATCGACAGTATTGAAAAAAACTTGATTACACAGAAGAAAAGAATTGAGAATTCAAGATTTCTATTCACTTTTTGACAGACGAGAGCATATCTGAGAAAGATTTTCAACACTACTTAAAATGTATGGAACAAATTAAAAGTAAAAAATCTAGGAAATTACTCCGATCTCTATAACATTCAAGATGTTCTATTGCTCGCTGATATCTTTTGAAAATTTTAGGAATATTTGTTTGAATTGCTATAAACTTGATCCAGCACACTATCTAACAGCTCCCAGTCTTGCATGGGATGCTATGTTAAAATTAACGAATTATAGAATTACAATTAATTAGTGATTTATAATATGTATTTGATGATCGAAAAAGGTATTCGCGGAGGCATTTCTCAATGTATTAAACGATATGTGAAAGCAAATAACCAAATATTTAAAAGATTTTGATAAGACAAAACCCGAAAAACTATTTGTTGTACGTCGATGCAAATAACCTTTATGGGTATGGCCTAATGCAAAATTTACCATATAAACGAAATCAAGTAGAATGGACTCCAAAAACTTACACAACTGCAGAATGGAAAGAAACAATTTTGGAACTCACTGGCGACGAAGATTATGGCTATATTCTCGAAGTCGATCTAGAATATCCGAAGAATTTACATGAAAATCATAAAGATTTGCCTCTTGCTCCAGAACATTATAACAACAAACTTTGCACAACTCTACTGGATAAAACTGAATATGTTGTTCATTCGAGAAATTTGAAATTCTATCTGGAACAAGGAATGGTGTTTTAAAACATGTGAATAGAGTTATCGCATTCGATCAGAAGCCTTTTATGAAAGATTACATTGATTTTAATACTAGTATGAGAACCAAAGCTACAAGCGACTTTGAGAAAGATTTTTACAAGCTGATGAACAACTCTGTTTTTGGAAAATCTATGGAAAATGTGAGAAACAGATGTGATATTAGACTAGGAAATGAAGAATTTTCAATGAAACAAGCTAAGAAAACAAATTTCAAATGCTTTAAACATCTTTGACGACAACTGTATAGCGAGTCACATGTACAAGCAGAAAGTTAAATTTAACAAGCCAATCTACATAGGTTTTTCAGTTCTTGACCTTTCAAAATTGTTAATGTACGAGTTTTATTACAACAAATTAAAGAAGTTTGATCCAGATTTGAATCTGTGTTACATGGACACAGACAGTTATTTCTTAGAATTGAAACGAGATCCCTTTAAAATTATTAAAGAAAATATAGATGATTTCGATACGAGCGACTATCCAAAAGATCATGAATGTTTTCACTTACTAAAAATAAGAAGGTAATAGGGAAATTCAAAGACGAATTGAACGGCGAGATATTAGAAGAATTTTGTGGTTTAAGATCAAAGATGTACTCGTACAAATATCTAGACAAAAATCCAGTTAGGTGTAAAGGAATTAAGAGAAGCGTTTGTAAATAAAACAATAAATATCGAAAACTTAAAGAGATGTTTGTTCGAAGATAAAGAAGAATTTTAGGGAGATGGACTGTAATAAAAAGCTTATAAACATGAATTGTATACCATCACCATAAACAAGCTGGCACTGAACGCTAAAGATGATAAGAGAAAATGTCCTAGAAAATAAGATCGATACAAGTACCGTATGGCTATAAAAATGAAGCAAAATCTGATATATTAGACGAATTAAAATAAACTTGGAAAACTTTGAAAATTGAGAAATAAACCGGAAGTGTTTACGAATATGAATTGAGAAAGTCAAAGCTATAATTTTTTCTATATAAATGGAGTCTCAAAAGAAATGTACAATATGTCAAGAATTTAGACTTTTGAGAGAATTTTCTAAAAATAAAAGAATACCAAAGATGGATTATACTATTATTGTAAAGATTGTAATAAGAAATATAGAAAAGAATTATATGATAATAAAATGGAAAAATTAAATTTAGAAAGAGAAAGAATGCACACGCTGTAAAATAGTTAAGAATATTTCTGAATTTAACAATTGGCATTATAGTAAAGATAAAAAACAAGCATATTGTAAAGAATGTATTAGAGAAATCTTTGCTGGACCAGTTCATTGCGTATGCGGAAGGGAAATTCAACAATTTCTATAGTCTTAAAAGACATTTACAAACAAAATATCATAATTCGAGAGTTTAACATTTTCATCGTGTAATTTAGATATTCTATAAAATCAGTCGAGATTCTGCCATATTTGTAGTAAAATGATTTCCGTTGTATAAAATATTCAAAGATTCTTTCATTTGGTTATACAGATTGATAGAATTTGGTTCGTCATCAATGAACAAAATCTCTAATTCAGGATAATTTATTTTTAGATGTTTTAATCGGTTTGATATTTCTCGTTTCTGAGCTCTGATAACGTAATAAGGCCATTCCCACATGTGATTCTTCTTAATTAACACAAAAACATGGTGTTTTTTCTTATCAAAATCTTTACAAACAAGATCTGGTTTCATTAACTCCATTCGCAATTCTTGATTCTCTATTTTCAATGATTTCATTTCATCTTTAATTTGTAACTGTTTTATTTCAATCTTTTAACTGCTTATTTTCGTTTTTGAGTTTGTACTCACCATATTTTCTAATGGAAGGTAATACTTCTTTCGTAACCCAATTTTTAAAACAATTTCGCTTCTGGTTTATGCGATCTCAAAATTAAAGAATAAAGTCCAGATTCATTAACGAAAAAACAGTGTTATTTTGGAAGTTTGAAGGTAAGCTATTTATAGCCCCCTTATATTTAGATTAAAATAGAAGTTTTTATCATCTTCGTCAACGTTTATTCTGATCGTTTGCATAGTATTTTCATATTCTAGAATTTTTGCTACGTCTTTAGCCTTAAACCAGATCACATTGTTTTCGTCAACAATCGTAAAGATATGTTTGTTATTGAATATAAGTTGATTATTGAGTAGGTCTACAACTGACTCCATTTAGATAGAAAAATAATTTAACAAGCAATTTTTTATTTTGAGTATAAAGTCCAGATTCATTAACGAAAACAGTGTTATTTTGAAAGTTTTAAAGGTAGTCTATTCAATAGACCCCCTTGATTTATGTCTTTAAACATTGATTTATCATCATCAAACGTTTAATATTATTGCTTGTCTCGTGTTTTCATATTCTAAAATTTTTTGTAAGAGCGTCGAATCGACGCCCTTGTCAGAATCTATGTTTTCAAAGCTTTTTGTATTTTTCTTTAACATTGTCTTTATTCGTATTTTTTGTGAATATTTGTGAGGTGGCCCTCGAGGGCTACCTTATCTTTTAGATAAAAGTATTGGTATTTATCATCATTATCAACTCGTTTGGAAAGTTTGAAGGTAAGAACGATTCGTTCCCCCCTTGATTCATCATTCTTTCGACAATCTTAAATTATATTGTTGTTTTACTCTCATTATTTAATAGATTTCCTTCAGAGTCTTGAATAGTCAGAACGATTTTTTGAATTCTTTTAATATTTTTTCTAATTGGAATATAATCGATTTTCATTCGGTTTTTCACTGATTTTTGATCCATAAGCAACATTTGGGAAAAAAGTGTACAAAATTTCAGATTCTTTGTGTAAATGTTCGGTTATGATTTTCAAAACTAGGTTCAACGAGATTGCAGTGCACTTCAATTACATCGAAAGGTCTAAATTTTGGCGTTTTATTTTCCTAAATATACCTGATTTGGCTCAATAGTTTCTTGAACAAACCCTAACAAATCTACAATAATTGCTGAAAACATTATTCTTACTGGTGATTTTATTTGAATTTTATTAGAGAGATAATTTTTTTGCATTTCAAACTTGTTTTCGTCAAAGTTTAAAGATTTATCTGATTGTTTGAATGTTTTTAGATAATTTTTAAGGGAATTTTTAATTTGATCGAAAGTATAATATCCTTTGTTTAAACACCATAATATTTTTGTTATGTTCTTCTCACTAAATCCTATACAATAAGGAGAACTTTCACTAATATTTATTACAAAATTGTCAGAATAAAAACCGCTTAAACCGATAAAATAATTTGATTCTTCCTCTAAGTGTATAGGATGTTCCAAGTTTAAAACTAATTTAGAGCTTTCTGAAGTCAACTTGAACAGCTTCATTTTCGCAAGCGTTTGCTTCAAGATGAAAATCTTCTATTTAAATGGAGAAATTTTTAAAGCAAAAAGATCAGATAAAACTTCAAACGTTTGAAGAAAATAAGAAAGATCAACCAATCAGATTGTTAATTGTTTGGTTCAAGTGGATGTGGAAAAACAACATTTTATTGAATTTTATCTACAATAGGTTGATTCCTTATTCCAATTTGTATGTTTTTAGTAAATCTTTAGAACAAGACGCTTATAAAAAATTGCAAGAGAGATTTGAAAATATTGAGAAAAAACTTAAGCAAAAAGGTATCACATTTTTTATAATGCCTCTGAGGACATAGTTCCATTAAGCGAGTGTAAACCCAATTCGTTAATCGTTTTTGATGATTGTATTTTGGAAAATCAGGACGTTATTAAGGAATATTTCGTTATGTCTCGTCACAAAAACATATCTTGTATCTATCTTTCCCAATGCTTTTCAAAGGTTGATAAACAAGTTATAAGAAATAATCTGAATATGTTGTGTATTTTTAAGCAAGATGATCACTATTCGAGAAAGATTTATAACAATTATGTGGGATCTGATATGAGTTTTAACCAATTTAATGAGCTGTGTGATAAAATTTGGAAGGAAGACTACGGATTTTTTAACTATTAATCTAACTTTGAAGCCTAAAAATGGTAAATATTTGAATAAATTTTCTAATATAAATGCTGCTCAGTGGTCTGGCAAATCTACTTGATAAAATATTTGTTACAATTATGTTTACATTATCTTTACTTTTTATTTACATTATGAAAACAACTGAAAAACGGTAAATCTGTTCACGTTTTTTACGTTCCATGTTCACGTTTTTACGTTCCACGTTCACGTTTTTACGTTCCACGTTCACGTTTTACGTTCCACGTTTCGTGTTCCACGTTTCAAAATTTTCCTAAATAAATGGTGAACGTAACTTCTGAAGAAGCGAAAAAACTTGATCAAATCGAAAAGAAAATAATCAAAGAAATTTAAAGAACAGATTCGAATTGATGAAGAAGAACAAGAACTTATTCAAAAAATTAATCAACCTGTAACTTCTGCAATAAAAAATGTTGAGGGCAAAATTGAAAATGTTTTAAGCGATAATCAAAATTTAATGAATTTGGTTCCAGTTGTACGACAAATTTGCCGATATTTCGATTCCAGAATCTGAGTTTGAATTGCCAAAATTACCATCTTCAACACCATTTAGACCTCGAATCATTGAAGACTCTACCATAGTTGAACCAATAAGTCCTGGAACAACGGATATAATAATTGGTGAAATTGGTAAAAAATTTCTTCCTAGAGCCGAAGGATGATAAATTTGGTTTTTGTATTGGGATAGAAAAAAGAAAAGTTTTATGATTGGAAATTTACCCGTTAATTTTGAACAAAATGATATAATTATTAATGAAAAAATGTACGAAGGTACTCAAGGTTTATGGAGATTATTAACAGACAATGACGTTCCAAAAGATAATTTATATTCTGAAGAAGATTTGAAAAAGTATACAGAAATTTTATGGGAATCTGACTCAATTTACAAAAATAATGATCCATCTACTAAGAAGCCTAAGTCAAGTAGAGGTAAAAAATATATCAATTTGATTAAATTAAACCAATTTGGGAAAAAACGAATCGAAGGATCAGGTGTAAGAAAATACAATGATAATAAGATTGAGTACAGATATATCGACGATTTGACAAAACTCGATGGAATTATAAATTATATTTATGCTCAAGAGAAGGCTGGAAACAACAATTTTTTGAACGAAAAGAAAGCGATTAAAGATTTTATTTTCGAACAAACTTGATGAATTGATTGAAAAACCTGATGGAATTAAATATTTAAAGCGAGTTTTTGCCAGCAATAAGTTTCATCTATGATTGAAGGTAGCGGACTTTTGAATGATTTTATCAACAATTTACCTTTTGAATTACACGTACCAACTTATCAGTATCTGGGGCCTGGCACAAAACTCGAAAAAAGACTACAAAGAGGAGATCCTGGTATAAATAAATTAGATCAAGCTGCTATGGAACACGATATTTTTTATGCAAAACATAGTGACACAAATTCCAGACATATAGCAGATAAAGTTTTGCAAGATAAGGCAATGGATAGATTTTTATCAAAAGATGCTAGTTTAGGTGAAAGATTTGTTGCACTTCCAACAGTTGGAGCAATGTTTTTGAAGAGAAAACTAGGAATGGGAATTGAAGAGAACTTGAAATTTTAACTATACAAATGGAGGTGAACGTAAATTTCAGCAAAAATCAGAAAGAAAAAATAAAATCCGCTTTTAAGAAAAAAATACCCGTTAGTATTCAATTTAAAATAGATCAACTAAAAAATGGCGAAGATAAGATATTTTTAAACAAAATAGACAATACAATAAACTCGAAAAACATAAGAAAAACAATAAAGGAACCAGAATAGAATTTTCTTATAATCAGTTGAAAGAACTTAAAAATGGTGGACTTTTGAAAGATTTATTAGATTTTGGAGAAAATATTCCAGTTGTTAAAAATGTTGTTCCTTATGTTCGTAAAGCTGCTCCAATCGTTAAAAAAGATGTGATTCCTATTGTTCGAAACATTTTAAATTGGTTAGATAAAGAGTTGGAAGATGTTACAGGATCTGGATTAGATGAAAAAAACTTTGAATTACGTGAAAACAAACATTAAAAAAAAATTTGAACCCTTAACATTCGGAGAATTGGAAGAAATCTGCAAAAATATTAAACATTTTAGAGGAATTTTCATGAGAGATACATTACCCGAAAAAGTATAAGAAAATTTGAATGTGGAATTGTGAATTTAGACTCGATTTTGGGGAGTGGAACGCATTGGGGTTTGTTATTATAAAAATGATAAGAATGCATGTTATTTTGATTCGTATGGAAGAATTGAGGACAAACCACCTATAGAATTGATTAAATATTTGAAAAAATCAAGCGTCTACTACAATGATTCTCAGATTCAAGACTATAAAGATCCCCCAATTTGTGGTCATTTATGTGTTTTTTGTTTTGAATGAACTGAGTACTGGTAAAGATTTTAAAGAAGTTGTTAACAAATTATTACTTAATAAATATGGATTCACAAAATATTTTTGACGTATTTGGAACACAAATTATTCAAAATGTAGATAATAGTTTCAATTTTGATAGTTTGAGAAATGAGTTTGATAACAAGTTAGAAAATTTATTACAAAACCTTCCAGATTCAGATATGTTTGCTGTCGAGATTGAAGATTTTAAAGCAGAATATGATAACAAACTTGCTTGCAAATTTCATGAGTTCAAATGAAGTTGCTGGATAAAATAAAAAACATTGGAAAAAGAAGTTGATGATGGTGTAAAAAAATTATTTACCAATTTAATGTCTCACATCGAAAAAGCTGATGAAATTACTGAAGCGATCAAAGTTGAAAAGAATTATGTTAGTTTGGCTAATAAGAAAAGAATTGTCGGTGTTCGACCTGGTATTGACAAACATGATGTTGTTGTTAAAGAACAAATTTTAAAACCTCTAAAATTATCAGAAAACATCGATATTGTTGATTTACATGATCCGAATGTTAAAAATGCCTTAGATTTTAAAGGAAAAAGAATTAGCGGTGTTAGTAAAGGAATTAATCCATTTGATGTTGTTGTAATGATTCAATTAGAAGATCCTATTAAAATGTTTAATGAACTAAAACAAAATTATGAGAATCATAAACAGCATGTTAAAGATTTTACGACAGAAGTCTATGATAAGTTAGAAGCTGTAATGTATGCGGGTCGACACTGTACTCTCTATGGGTCGGGAAGAATAATTAAACTACACATTTAGAGTAACATTGCTCTAGGACCGCTCGTAAAGGAACGGACGGGGACGCGGAGGTTACATGACGGTGTCTGGTGGTGGACTCGGGGTGGACTGCTGGCTGGCCAGCTTGGACCGTTGGTTGTAGGGTTAGTGGCGTGATGTGACGTCACAGGAGAGCAGCCTATGAGCATTCTTTATTCTTTTAGACCACATCGTATGTTACATCGCCTGACAATACATACTGCCAACATCACTGGTGCAGACATTAAATATCACTATGGATACCTACCAACTTAGTACTTCTCACACTAAATACACTACAATCCTCCCCCTTAAATACATAAGTCCCCCTACAATTTTAGAAATTTATCAATTACAATTTGTTTTACAATTCTCCAATTTTAAAATCAATTACAATGAATAAGAAAATTGACATTATACTCTTTTATTTTTGTAAGTATAGATTATAGAGAACAAAATACAAACTCAATATAATCATTTAACACAAATCACAAACACTTCAATCAAAACCAATAAATCAGAATATAGCAATTAATAACACATTGAATGAACACAATTAACAAATCGATAATAATAATGCTTAAACAATATTAATTATATACAAGTCACAATTGGGTTGTATTTACAAGTCCATTTTGACTAAAGGTTTACGATCCCTTAGTGGGTATCGTCTAACAGGTGTCATTTGTTTGGGTGAAACGCTGGAACTGTTATTGTTTACATTTGTACGTGGGCTGGGGCTTTGCCCCTGAGCGTTTCTGTTATTGTTATGGTTTTGCGGAGAGGGGGGCAAGGTCGTTGCTAAAAGTACTGGCGACCTTGCGCTCGCTCTGTCCCGCGACTGTATATCGATCGTTTCCTGCGTGTGCTCTGTTGCCCACGCTTGCGTCTGGGAGTCTAGGCATTGTTGTCAACTCAGACATTTCCGGACTACACTGTAAACCTACCAACTGGTCGATATGTCGTTTCCACCTCATGCCCGTATTCAGTTCAACTAAATACGTGACTGGTCCTAATCGTGAAACTACCACACCTGGTATCCACTTATTTCTACCTCTGTAATCTCTGGCTATGATTGGTTGTCCAATAGCTAACTGTCTAGTTTTACTACCCCTATAGTACAATCGTTGTTTTTCTTGATTATCTGACATTATTGCTTTAACATTTGGGCGAATTAAATCTAACCTAGACTTTAGCGATCTACCCAACATTAATTGAGCTGGCGATAGATTGGTAGTAGAATGCACTGTATTTCTATAAGTGAACAGGAAGTTACTCAAAGCTAATTCTAAATCCTTGGAATTATGAAGAGCTGTTTTCCAATTTATTTTTAATAGTTCTGACTGACCGTTCTGCCAAACCATTGGTTTCTGGGTGGTATGGTGGTGAAAACGTGTGTTTTGATACCATTTGACATCAAAAATTCTTTAAACTCTTGACTGGTAAAAGGTGGTCCGTTGTCGGACACTATGTGGTCTACAATACCATACCTACTAAATAATTCCCTTAATTTCACAATCGTGTGAACAGCTGCCGTTGAAGCAACGGGCAACACCTCTGGCCACTTAGAGTACGCATCTTTTACCACCAAAAATAACTTGGACTGAAAAGGTCCAAAAAAATCAATATGAATTCGAGACCAAAACTCGTTCCGGAACATTCCAATGATGCAGGAAAGCCTTGGGCGGTTTTGCTCGTTCCTCCAAACAGGCTGCACAGCTGTTAGCTAGTTGTTCTATGTCCCGGTCGATATTAGGCCACCATACATATGCACGGGCTAATGCCTTCATGCGAACAATACCTATGTGTGAAGTATGCAATTCGTTCAGAATGTTTATTCTGAACCTTTTAGGTATTACCACCCTGTACCCCCACATTAGGATTCCTTGCTCCAAGGTTAATTCCGACTGTCTAATTTCAAATGGCTTTAGATCTGGTTCAGTTACAATAGGCCAACCTAATTCTACATAGGATATTACCTTTTTGATTTTCACTATCTACCATTGATTCTCTTTTTATGTCTACATAGCTTAATGGTATGTCATTTTCAGCTAAACACTGCAAATAGGTACCTATGACATTAATATTAAGGTCATCATCCGAGATTTCATCTTTAATCTCACTATTTACAGGTAATCTAGATAAACCATCGGCATTGCCATGGTTTTGGGACTTAACATACACAATCTCATATTGGAAACCACTTAAAAACAAAGCGTATCGTTGTAACCTACTGGCTGCGAAAAGCAGGTAACCCTTTCTTTGGTCCAAAAATAGCCACTAAAGGCTTATGATCAGTCTTTAACAAAAACTGTGTACCATATAAATATTGACTAAATTTCTTAACACCAAATACAATGCTTAATGCTTCCTTATCTATTTGTGAATAGTTTTTCTCAGCGCTATTTAACACTCTACTTGCGAATGATATAGGTCTTTCTGTACCGTCGTATTGAATCTGACTCAAAACTGATGCAATGCCATATGGACTAGCATCACTGGCTACCACTAGTGGTAATGCAGGATCATAATGCGCTAAAACTTCAGCAGAGATTAACTTTTGCTTAATCTCTTGTAGTGCCTTCTTACATGCTAAATTAAATACAAAATCGGTATCCTTTCTTAACAACTGATACATTGGGGTTAAAATAGTGGATATCCTAGGAATGAAACGTGAATAGTAATTAACAAGACCAAGGAAGGCTTTAAGCTGTGTCACATTTTGAGGTTCAGGTGCCTTGACAATTGCTTCAACCTTACTAGGTGCGGTATGCAACCCTTGTTTACTGATAACAAAACCTAAATATTCTAAACTGTCACAGAAAAATTTACATTTGTTCTTGCTCACTGTGAACCCATTGTCTTCAAGTCTTTGACACACTAGTCTAAGTCTATGCATGTGTTCCTCATTGTTTTTACCTGTTACTAGAATGTCATCTAAAAATACAGTTACCCCCGGGATACCTTGTAATGTTCGTTCTATTATTCTCTGGAATATTCCCGGTGCTGAACTGATACCAAAACATAGGCGATTGTAAGCATACAATCCTTTGTGTGTGCTAATTGTACAATACGTTTGACTATCTACATCTAGTTTAAGCTGCTGATAAGCTGAAGATAAATCTATTTTAGAGAATTTTTCTCCGTTTTTGTAGGCTGGCAAATATTTCTTCAATTTTCGGTAACGGGTGTCGGTCTACCTCCAAGAAAGGATTTACAGTTATTTTATAATCCCCACAAATTCTTATTTTCCCATTAGCCTTAATAATTGGTACAATGGGAGTCCCCCATTCACTGGTATCTACTGGTGAAATAACGTTCTCTTGTTCTAGTCTAGTCAGCTCGGCTTCTACTTTTTCTTTAAGTGTAAAAGGTAACGTCCTAGGTTTAAAGTATTTTGGTACTACATTTTCTTTTAACTTTAATTTAACTGGTGCACCCTTGAAACATCCCAACTTATCCGTAAATACATTTGGAAACTCATTGTACAGTAATTCTACTTGTTTGTTGTTGTTGACAACAGACGGATTGACAGATGTTTGTTTGTTTACCTCTACAGGTGTGTTGTGGCTTCCACTGACAGGCGTGCATGCGTCTGCCGCGCTGCCGCCTGCAGTTGGCACAACCCCCACCATGCTCGTGCGATCAGCTGACTGTACATTGTTTACATTACTAGGCACTCTAACTGTTAAATCTAATGCTTGCATCCAATCACGCCCTAACAAGGGATTAGCCCCATTAGCTACGATGTATTAAAGCTAATTGTTTCTCTTTTACCTTTATGTTGTACATTGACCATAACCTTACCTAAAGGCCTGATCTTTTCATGTGTATATGAACTTAATACTAAGCTAGTTGGATACATGTTTATATTTCCTAACTTAGTCTTACAATCTTTTTCTGACATAACTGAAACACAAGCTCCACTATCGACTTCAAATACAATTTCCTTACTTTCCACTAATAACTGTACCGTTATTGGCTCAATTTTATTAATCTTAGTTTCTATTTCTTTAACCGTAAATAGATTGGAAATGTCATACACATCGTCATTGTCTTTATGTTTCCAGTGATTATCTGAACCGGACTCTGCTGATTCTTTACTTTCCTCTACATAGTGCTGCCTACCTTTATAAACATATTGCTTTTTATTGCTGTAAAAACTGTTTCCCTTTAGCTGAAGGCTCCTTAGACCTATTTGTAAAAACATTTGGTTTGTTCTCATTAGGTTTGTTAACATAATTTTTCGATCTACAAACTCTTTTCAAGGTGTCCCTTCTTTTTACAATGATTACACGTGTACTCACGAAACCGACATTGCGATGCTGTGTGTGATCCTCGCTTGCCGCAACAATAGCAGGTGATGTCTCCCAGCGCCTTCCCGCCGTCCGATGACCGTCTCGCTGCGATGCTCGCCGCCTGTGTCCTTTTCGGTATCGACCCGCTGCTCTGCATCCGGTGAATACGTCCTCCTGCAGTTGTCATCTGGGCCGCCCCCTTCTCAGCAAATTCCATTGCAGTAGCTAGTTGCACGGCTTTTTTCATAAGTGAGGTTCTCCTCCCCGAGAAGTCTTTTCTGTATCTGTTGGTCTCGCAGACCCGCGACTAATCTGTCCCTTAAGTAGTCTGGCAATTTATCACCAAATTCACAATACTTAGATAACTGTTTTAAATGCACAATATAATCGCTAACCGTTTCATGATCCAATTGATTCCGCCTACTAAATTTAAATCTTTCCGTGATAAAAGAAGGCTTGGGATGCAGATGATTCGCTATAGTGTCCACAATTTTCCTTGTACGACTTGTCAGACGGTTTGTCTGGTGTAATTAAGTCTTTCAGTAACGTATAGGTCCTTACACCCATAACTGTCAACAAAGTGCTTAGTTTTCTTTGAATTATCGATATCATTACAATCAATAAAAAAACTCAAATCTCTCTATATAAGACTGCCACGATTCTTCCGCACTATCAAAATAACCCATAGACCCGATAGTTGCCATTTTTGTTTTCTTGTACACTCCGTAATAACTGTTTAAAATGTCCCCGGTAAAAAATAATCGTCTAACGGCATTAATTGCAACGATTAAAATCAGCTTGTGCGCTGCTTACACCAAGAATAGTTTATATCGATCGGCGTACCTTACTACTCCCGACCGTTGGAATGTCCGGAATGTCCTTGCACATTCGCGGTTATTTGCACGTGTTCATTACGCTTGTTGCCCTTCCGCACTAAATCACTGTAATTCACTGTTGCAGTTGTTTTCCTCGTCGCCACTGTAATGTATGCGGGTCGACACTGTACTCTCTATGGGTCCGGGAAGAATAATTAAACTACACATTTAGAGTAACATTGCTCTAGGACCGCTCGTAAAGGAACGGACGGGACGCGGAGGTTACATGACGGTGTCTGGTGGTGGACTCGGGGTGGACTGCTGGCTGGCCAGCTTGGACCGTTGGTTGTAGGGTAGTGGCGTGATGTGACGTCACAGGAGAGAGCAGCCTATGAGCATTCTTTATTCTTTTAGACCACATCGTATGTTACATCGCCTGACAATACATACTGCCAACATCACTGGTGCAGACATTAAATATCACTATGGATACCTACCAACTTAGTACTTCTCACACTAAATACACTACAGAAGCCAGAAATAGAAGATCAGTAGACGATGTTGGTGAAATTAATGAAAAACTTACTAAATTTAAAGAGTCTTTTGATAAGTTTAGTTTAGATGCTACGAAAACTTTTGAGAATATTGGTCATAAATTTGTTGAATACAATGATTCTTATGCTGTCAAATTTCAAAAATTAGAAAAAAAACTTAATAATATGGAGGAAGATCTTACTGAAATAGGTATTCGCGTAGGGTTTTATGCATGATAAAATTTCCTTATATAAATGGCGCTCATATATTGTGTGAGATGTAAAGAAAAAACTGCAACAAATGATATAAAATACTATGCAAACATCAATGGAGTTAAAAGAATTTCGGGAAAATGTGCTGAATGTAACTCAAAAAAGAGTCAATTTATAAAAAACTTGAAATTTTTTCTTAATAAATAGAGATGGCGGGACATTACAGTGCTTTCGATTCTTTTTATAATGCAACACACGAAAGAGATTTGAAAAAAGAACATTGGGATGACATTTCTCAAAAATATGAATTATCCGAAGATATGATGAGATTATACGTAAACAAATTGAATTGGTATAACATTGCTAAATATCAAACTCTGTCCCCAGAGTTCATTCAAGAAAATATACATTATCAATTAAAAGATCATATGTCTGTTCTTTGTCTCTATCAACACTTGAGTCTAAAGTTTTTGGATGAAAATAAAGATACAGTTGATTGGAACAATATTATAGATAGCGGTTACTATCCTGTGCAGATTTTATTGAAATATGTGGCCGAAAATTGCAAAATTTAAGGAAGAGAATCCTGAATATGACGAAGTAGATCATTAAAAAATGACTCTAATTTATATCTTTTCTTATAAAACGTACATTAGATCGATGAAAAAAATGATATCTTTCTTATACATGATGTTTAAATTTTCTCTTATTAAATGGTGGACTACAGAAAGTATGCTAGTGATATTGAAAGGGCGGAGTTTAAAAATTTCTATCCAATTAGTAAACAACATTTGAATGAACCGAATAAAAGAACTGAGTTTAATATTGATTTTGGAGATAACTTTTGCTCGTCTAACTTCCAGTTTTATATTTCTGGAACTTTAACAAAACAAGATGGTCAAGCATATCTTGGAACTGATAATGTTAGATTAATCGATAATTTTATAACCGTTTTTATTTTCTAAGATTGAAGTAAGAAAACACAATAAATTGATAAGAAGAAGTCGAAAACTGTGGCCAATTAAGCACAATTAAAGGAACTATTTGTTATTCCAAAAGTGATGTATTTTCAAACAGTTTTGAATCAACTTTTAAATTTGGACAATTTGAAGCGGTCGGTGATTTAGCACATTTCGGCTTAGGATTTTTTTGAAAATGTTACTATTCCGATCTATAAAGGAGGATTTTATCTAAGTTTTATAAGAGCAGAAGACGATGATGTGATTCTGAAGACTGCAACTGGAAATGTTATGCCTGTTGATGGCAAAATTACAATTAACGAGTTTTTCATTAGAGTTCCGATGATTGATTACAAAACCACGAGTAAAATTAGGTTGATTGATGAAATTATAAAATCTCAAAACATCACGTTTAATTTTCTAGATTGGCAATGTATTGAACAAAAAGGTATTTCCGGAACAACTTATTCGTTCGATATCACAAATATTTATAGAAATATCTTCAATCCCAAGTTCGTTATCATTGGTTTTCAAACAGATAGACAGAATAATCAAGAAAAAAATCCTTCAAAGTTCGATAGTTTGGATGTAAAAAAATATCAGAGTAAAATTGAATGGTTCTTATTATCCAGATGAATTACAAAATTTAAACATTTCCGGTGGTCTTTTCAGAATCATGTATCAGATGTATCAAGATTTTAAGAAAGTTTACTACAAAAATATGGAAATGTATTACAACCCCAAAGAATTTATAGCAAATAGACCCATTTATGTCATTGATACAACAAAGAGTTTGACAAATATTTCTAGTTCAAAGAACGATATAATTATCAATATGGATTTTCAAAATGCTGTTACAAACGCGATTTGTTATGTGGTTGTGGTTTCTGAGAAATTTTTAGCCTATGATGTGATTAAGAACGATATTAGAGAAATTCAGTAGTTAATGATGTTCATATTGTTCTCTTTCATTCCTTCTAAAACTTTAAAAATATACTCTTTCGCTGATGAAAAATCTCGATTTCTTCCGTAATAATCTTTGTAATCATAGACAAAATATCCTAAATAGTTGAATAATAAAATAAAATCATTTCTTTTTATCTCGGTAGTTGAAATATAAACATAAACATTTGCGCTGAAAAATTTATATCTCGGCAGACTTAGTTCCATAGCTTCCATTTATTCTTTTTGTAAATGGAAGAGTATAATGCCAACTGTTACAAGTGTTATAATAGAGGAGAAATTATTGATAAAAGATTAGTTTGTAGAGATTGTAATTTAATTTTGTATGAAAGACCTAAACCTAAGAAATTTCGAAATAAGCTAACACATTTGAATAATCTGCTTAGAAAATTACAATATGGAGATAAGAAGCAAACAAAATTTGTCTCAGAATTTAGAAAAAAGAACAAAAATTTTTACTTATCTCTTGGAACCGTTGACAAAATTATTTTCCTTTTCAAAGAATACATTAGGTTTGTAGGTTTAAATACACACGTTTATTATGAGAAGATTTTACCTATAATCTTTCACTATTTAGACATTGAATTTGACTACGATTTTAAACCTGAAATCTTTGATGATTTTATAGTACATTTGGAGAAAGTAAATGAAGAACCTCGTGAAAAGAATGCGGTTTTACTCACATTCTCCCCGACTTCTCGAGTGATTGTTAGCAAATTTCATTATTTCCGTTTATAGATTTTTTATTAAGATTTCTGGATTTTTTCATTAAAACAGCTTATAAATGTAGAAGCAAACATTGAACAGTAAAACAGCTAAAGATTCGGTTATTTAACATTCGTGATTTCTCAGATTTGTTTATGGTTCAATGGACAGTATTTTACATTGATTTTCTGACTGTCCCAAAAGTGGTCTAGGAACCCCTTACTGTTTGATTTTACAGATTCGTTTATTGTCCTTTAAACAGTATTTTCCCTTGATTTTCTGTCTGTCCCAAAAGTGGTCTAGAACCCTTACATTCATATCTACTTATATATATATATATATATATATATATATATATATATATATAAAATCTACCGCATAATAGCGGTTCATTTGTAGTAGAATTATATCGGTCAATAGCCAGAATGAGGTGAATAATTAGATTTTAAATGGTGTAATACAACATTAACTTGGAATTTAATCCAGTGGAATCTATAAACATTATTTTTAAAGTCTACTCAAAAGAAACACAACACTATATTAGTTTTATTCTTCAAACAGGTAACAAACTATAATCACTAATGTTTATTTGTTATATGATTCATTTTTATTATAATTATATATAATAACTTCAAAAACGTAAGAAAAGACTCGCTACTTCTATATTACTACAAATATAAACAGTTTATTTAAACTACAAGCGGTAACGCGAACAGACAAAACAAATTATGAGTGTACGCCGCCCTGCCACCACAGACCACACGTTGCTGTACAGGTGGCGCGCTACAATGTAGACTGATGCTTTGTTTGCTAATTACGTTAAACGAAACCCTACAAATAAAGCCTGAATATTCTATTTTACTGTAAATATAGTATGTTTAATTATATCAACAGCTGTAACACGAACAGACGGCACAAATTAAACAAGTCTCTGGAGCCTTGCCACCATAGACCGCAACTTTGTTATGCAAGTGATGCACTGCATTGTAGACTGACGTTTTTTTTTAATTTCGTCAAACGCTACAACTAAAACCTGAATATTTTTATTTTACTGTAAATATATGTTTATTTATATCAACAGCTGTAACGGGAAACAGACAGAACAAATTATTACTGTCTCCGGCATCCTGCCACCACAAACCGCAGATTTGTTATGCAGGTGACGCGCTACAACCTAAACTGATGCTTTTTTTATTAGTTACGTTAAATAATTTAAATAAAGACATTATAGTTGTGAATGATGTACATACCATTATTAAAATAAAAATAGATTTAATCGCCCATCTATTGTGTGTACATTCGTTTGAATATTTAACTCGTAAACATTGAGAGCTCTGTGGTGCAGTGGTAATACACTACTTATATATTTAATTACCAATTGAATTCAAATATCTTTGGTGTATATGAAAGTACATTGTGAGTTTTGACTTAAATTAACATGTTAGGAATATTCATACATAAATTGTTTTACATACTGTTAAAAATATTTTTATTGCAACTTAAGTAAATAATTTTGATAAAAATGAACCACTCGTATTGTATTGGTCCATAAGCTAAAACGTATATGAAGAACATGCAACTGCATTTGAGAGGGAAAACAACAAACTTTACTTTACAGAAATTCTGGCATCGTTTCTTCTCTGAGATCATAATTAACACAATATCATCCCTGTAAATTCACTTTTGAACACTTCTAGAGAGTTAAATATTCTTTCCAACACAATTAGGATTAAAAATTAGATGCCATTTGTGACTCATATAGCCTAGACACATAAATTACCGAATATTAAATTGTTCTTTGGATATATGATATACGCTTGCCTTAATATTTATTTTAATCCAAATTACTATTTATTTGTATTTTGAAATCGCTAATAAGCTTTATTTTTCTTACAAAGGAGAAGAGAATAATAGTTGATCTCTAGCCTGGGGCATTTCGTTTCGCGGAAGTGATGAAAGCTCAATCAAACGGGCTTTGTAACTATTTTTCTGAAACTGAGTCATGAATATTTTATAATATAATATAATTTAGAAATTATATATTGGTTAGAGCCTGTGTTCTTACAGTCAAGTTAATATTATTGTTAAATAGTAAATAAGGTTTTAAATTTGGAAAATAACAATAATATGTATAAGTAAAACATGCATGAAGTTATATTGTTACATAAGTAACATTGATTTTGTTGATGATGACTGTCACTCTATGGGATTTGGCTGAGCGATAGCGAAAAATGTTTTATTTATCTTATCTGTAGCCAAGATTTCAACGGAAAAATCTCATAATAGATCAATTCGAAAGCAAACTTACGATGATTACAACTTTTAGCATGTTTAATCAATATGTTTATTTAATTTATCAACTATTTTAATTATAATACAGATGTTGTCTAAATAACCGTAAACTGGAGCTTAATTCAACATTCACATTAAATTGGTTTCGTATCTAGAACAACGTAGTGCACTCAATTAAGAACCTGGTGAGAAACTAAGGACCTCTCTTCATCAAGATTACATTTTGATGTAGTCTACGTGTTACTGACGTCGAACCGATGATGCAAGCAATTCGATTTGAGCTTCTTAGTCGCGTCATCTCTTTTTTTCTGGATCACTTTAGACGAGCATGGCTTTAAATTCCAGGAGTAAAGTTTATGACAGTGTCAAATTTCAAGCGCTGCACTAAAATGAAGATGAATAATGGCTGAATTCAATATTTACATCCATAGAATAATTATATCGAAATATATTTGGCTGGCATGATTTCTATTTTTTATGCCACTAGGTTTTAAAAATGTGTTTTACCTATGCTTGGCTTTCCTTTTATGTTTCCATAGGACATAATAAGAATGACACGGTACAATTATACATCTATATTTTCATTTCATTTGTTTTTAAGTACACATAAGCTCACAAAAAATATAAATATAATTGAATATAAACTTTATTTTCTTCACGTCATAAATTCTATTGAGTGATCTTTGTGAATGTTTTATAATTACGAAATTATAGTAGACTTTATGATTTTGATTAGTATGTACTATAAAGTTGCTTATCGATGGTGAATGTAATTAGACTGCTATATTGATTTCGTAATAATGAATACCTTTATAATTATGGATGATATTACCTTAATATAAACAATCTCATTTGCTTCAATATGCCAATTATGATAGATAAGCTTAGATTATAATTAACTTCATGACAGAATTGGATATAACGATACAGTGTTATTGACAAAAAATTCAGGAATGCCTTTCTACCTAAACCATTAACAATTCATCATTCTTGGTAAATGATTGAAATTAAAAACATGTAGTGTTCATAACATGAATAACTTACATCATATGGCCTGCTAATTAAGAATTGGAAATATAGTTTGGGAAACGCTTACAATCTATAATATGTACTACTATTGTGGACACTATTATTCTTATGATACTTAAATAAATATATAGTATCAATAGATTGATAGTAGAATAGTTACTTGGTAGAACACCATGATATCATACAGAAGTGTAGTTGATTGCGTCGGCTATCAATT
The DNA here is from genome assembly GCF_021130785.1 of Homalodisca vitripennis. Taxonomy (NCBI): domain Eukaryota; kingdom Metazoa; phylum Arthropoda; class Insecta; order Hemiptera; family Cicadellidae; genus Homalodisca; species Homalodisca vitripennis. The sequence continues at coordinate 76,794 of NW_025777307.1, read as the reverse complement.
TAAATTAAATTATAAATTGATTATAGTTTGTGGAATAGAGGATATATTAAGAAGGTATATATTTTAATGTAAAATTATATTTTACATTTATGTTTTCTTAATTCTTGTTTACGTGTTATAGTTTTATATTTATTTTTATTTATAACTTCCTGAAGACGGGGGTATTAAATCCCCCGAAATATAGAAGTGAAAAATTTTTATTTGTTTTCTTCTATTCAACACAGTGATATATATACCTGAAGAAAAAAAATAGTAACAAAGTAGGTCATTACGAACTGTTTACATCGTCACTTAGAAGTAACAAAATATATAAATATAGTGCAATCTAGGTGAAGAGGTATTCTTCGTGTCTAACCAGGTCTACAGTTGAGTGTATTACGACGTTTCTGACAAGGTTCTATAAACACGATGGAACAACCGAGTTCCTTTACACACAACCTAGCTAAGTTGGAGATGAACTGGAGCTGAAATTTAAAATTCGAATTAAATCAACCCTGTCCACCATAAAAAGAGAATAATAATAATTGCTTCACTTGGTATAAGTAATTTAATAATTTACAGGGTGAGGGGCATTGTGTTTATTATATAACTGCATATACTCTTAATGTTCATTTAAAAACTCATTTTCTTTTAAAAATACATAATTATTACTGCTGGTCTGGAGTAATGTAAACAAAATTATGTAATTGAACGGAGCATAATTTTCCTCCATACACTCTGAAATATCAAAAACGTTGTTAACACGGATACATATCCGTTTCATTTACAAATTAACATCCTAATATTGAGAATAAATTAACATATTAGTTTTAAAACATAGAATGTTCAACTAATATCTAACATCTACTTAAAAAGATGTCTTCTTAATTAAAAACTGCATTAGGAGCAATACTTAAGTTCCTAAATCTCCACTAGTAAGGGAAAGAGAAAGAAGCCAAGTATACGGTATATTCATTTACTTTCCGTCACACACACACACGTGTGTGTGTACTAAAAAAAAGATCTTACAAAAAACAGGTTTCTCATATTATCATTATTTATTATGTGGTTATTGTTACAAAAATTAACCATTAGAGAAACACAGACATGGCTGTAATCGTTGTTTTTAATTATTACACCCACCTTAGTCCAAAGAAACGCTGAGAAAAGAAAAGAAAGTAAAAAAGTATGATAAGCTAGACTAACAAGAAAGAAAATGTGACCAAAAGTAAAGGGAGGCAAGTTTGAGCTTATGTTAATTACCTTGTGTTTTGTTCCTAACAAGAAGCGATGACTAGGGTCTCTTATAGACGAAATGTGTAAAATAGTTTAAATTTCCTAATTAAATAGTGTACATATTTGCCTATATGGGGTATACCGACAGTATTTAAATGGGGGGTTTTAGCTTACACGTCACACATAGCTCAAAAATAATGTAATGGTTTTAAAAATTGTCGATTTCTTATAAAATTCTGGTTGTATTGTAATGAATAATATAAGTCGTATTTAAAAATATAAGTTCTAAATATAAAATATACGCATATTTATAACAACACCAATTCATTTAAAACAGTTACGTTTACTCACAGTAGAAGACATACTGAAGTAAACATGTATGTAGCGTTTACGTCAGCTCCACTAATTTTTTTCTCATGAATGATCATGTTAGCATTTTAACTGAGTAACATTTTGGGATTCAATATTTCATCATAAATTATGATTTGTTTAAATATAATAATAAAATCCATCCCTAATTTTCTTTTAATCTTGAATTTGTTAAAGTACTTCTTCTTATTCACTTTGTTTTCTAACGTATACGATATAAAACAACTGTTTATTTATTTGTAACAAACAGCAAATACATATATTCAGTTCTGCCTAGACAGGTCTGTAAGCAAATGAGACTAATCATGTTTAATTAGCCGACATTGGCATTAGCTCCGTCCATGGCCTCTACAATCGCGTGACGTATGTTATTGCAGTTTCATCTTCTCTGTCACTTTCGAATAATATTGAAGTTGTTATAAAATAATATTAATAAGAATTATACAAGACATAATAGTTAAAATAACGATATTTAAGAAGGTATTGACAGTTAGCCTTTTTTACAATCCACATATAAAGCCATGTCAGATTTAACGATTGGCAGTACTCTCATAAGATCGGAATTATAATTTTAAAGTACTCTAATAATATAATCTAACTATTTATTGTCATTTAACATTTTTCATTCTACATATAAATATGTAGTAGGTTTAATGAGTTCTATTAATCTCATAAGACTGAAACTAGAGTTCTAAAGTAATTGTCTATAGTTATATATAAGAAGGTATTGACAGTTCCTCATAGATCCTGGGTAAATGACATAAAATTCAACGAATTCTACACTCTCTTTGGTATTGGGATAAATAAGATATTGTTTTATGTAAGTTTTAGATTGGTCAGTAAATTCCACCGATCAATAGCTTTCAAAACTCATAATAAGTGTACCTCATGTGATTGAAATGAGTACATAAAGTTTCAATAACAAAGCTAATATAATTTTTTTTAATAAAAAAACGACAGTAAAATAATGCACATTTAGAATTTGTCACATGAAAAATTTGAAATGGAAATTCCTAAATATTTGACATACCAAATTAAGACAATAAATTCACCAAGGGGAAAGTAATGTAAAATTGCATTATTCTAGACTGCATTATTTTGACATATTTAGAGTCATCTAGAAGATAAAATAACTAGTAAAAATCTTTCCTCGGGTGTAAAATATTCATTATATGTCTAGACTAAAAACAAATGTGGAATGTACACTACAATTTACAAAATTACTACATTTCAAATGCTTTGTGAATTAAAATTAATTTATAATTGCTCTTAAAACTAAAAAAAAAAAATGCAAACATGTGTAATAGAATAATAGTCAATGGGCTTGAACGTATAGTAGCATGGATCATACGTACAGCATAGAGGAGCGGGCAAGTGCAGTGCGTGCTAATAAACATCACCTGGCCCACTGGCTTACATAACTGTCTGATAATCGCTGAATATATTAGGTTCTGTTATGAATAGACATTACATTATTGTCACTTATAATTGCAAGTAAATAATGTTAGTATACAAATTCAACGGGTGTACTTGTGTATTTTTAAGTATTACTTTATACTTTGTAAAATAGTTGTTCAATTGAAATGAAGGAAATATTTTAAAATATTCAGATCTTTTACGATCCCGTTACATAAAATTTAAGATTTACTAAGTTCATTTATGGATCTTATCATTATCTTCACTGTACTTTACATATGCTATCGTTGTTTCTTCATTTCTCCAGAGCACATGCAACATAGCATCTGTCTTATTATAATCATCCATATTTGTTTGCTCATTAAAGTTGCCATAGCTGATAATGTTTCTTTGTTTAAAGGTTATTTTTGACGATGGAAGGATTGTGAAGGAAACAGGATTTTTCCGGACATTTGCCATCGTTCAGTGAAACAAGAAAAACAGTAACACTACGTTTCGAGATCTGCAATCTGATCTCTTCTTCAGGTATTAGGTTAGTTCTTTACCTGAAGAAGAGATCAGATTGCAGATCTCGAAACGTAGTGTTACTGTTTTCTTGTTTCACTGAACGATGGCAAATGTCCGGAAAAATCCTGTTTCCTTGATAATGTTTGTCCATGCTGATCATAATTTATCGTCTTAGTGTTGTTATATCTCCAGAACCGCCAGGCACCAATAAAATGCTTTCTAGATGTCCAGCATCTACTTCTGACAAGTGTAAAACGCATTGCTTTTCGTTCAAAACAACATGCGAGACTGTTGTATTGTTTGTTATTTAACGTGTGAGGAATTGTAAAACCTATTTTTTCACATCCTTTCCTTTATTTTGTTCTATTATTGTGGCAATTTTCAATATGTAAGTCAAATTCATAAAACACTCAGGATTGTTTCAGGATTGTGGAACTACTAATCGTTAGCATCTATAATTCCATATGCGCCTTTTATAATTTGCCCTTTTATAAGCTAGCTTCCTATGATTTCGTTTTACATATAATTAGATTTATTTCGTTTAAGTTTGATTTGATGATTATCTATACTATCCTTTGCAAATGCTACCATTGATTCCTCATTTCTTCATGACACATTCGACATAAAATTCTCTATTGTGCAATCATCGTACCTGTTTTCTTATTGGAATTAACATACATGATCATGTTTTCCCTTCTTAGTTTTCTTAGATATTCAGAACTACCCGTCATCAATATTTGGATGTTGTATCCGGCATTGTCTTCTGAAAGTTCAGTGTCACTATTGTTTCCTACGGATGTTCTAAATCAGTCATAAATAAACAACAATATAGTATGAAAGACCTTCTTTCTGAAAAATAAAATGTGTTTAATAGGACTGTCTGACTTCACACCACTTTAAAAGTATGCTTGCAGAAGATGGGTGCAGCAAATATTTAAAAACAGCTAATTCTTCTCAACTTACAAAATATTTGTTATTATATTTTACTAACGCATTGTATGGAAACTTGTATTTTTTAAGATTTTAATGGTTTTGAATTTTGAGATCACGAGTGGAGAAAATGCAATAGTTCTCTTATCAAATCTCATTTCTGATTTTATATGAATCTACCTAAAAATAATAAAATGTATGCGTGAGCAGTTTGCCTTCACGGGTCGTAAATGAGATGTTACTTCTCACGTAGTTACTGGCGTAAAGCCATTGTCAATAGATGAAGTGGTGAATTTTAAACAGTAAATTTTGAGACTGTAAATTTCGTGATATATTTCTGATAAAATTCATATTTTAAAGCAAATATAAAATATTATTTTGTAAGTGTATCAAACTATTTTCTTCTTTACTGCTGAAAACTCGTAAAAATGTAAACCTCATTTGTGGAACTATTGGTTATTGTAGTGCCTAACTTTGTGGTCAGAGCTGGAACTGTAAAGCACTTACGGCAATTTACTGATCTTGTTAAAAAGTCCGTTCTAGTCCAGTAACACCCAAACTACTCCACCTGTGCACTCTCGGTACCCGTTCGTCTCTTTAACCTGGAAAATATATAACTTTTCAATATAATTAATTATATATTAAATAGTGGAACAATTAATTTCAACAAGTCGCAATAATTTGGTAAATTTATTTGCTTAACTAAACGTACTGTTAATATGACATTAGCCTATAGAAAATGCATTTAAAAGGACTCTAATTACAAAAATGTATAACACTAATCTCTGTGCAGCTCTTATTTTCTTAATTAACAAATGTATAAATCAATGAACGTGTTGTTTTTTTTAATAAATAACTGCAAAATCTCCAGTGAAACGAAAGAAAAGCATCAAATTTTTTACTGATGGATGATTTGATAGGATATCAAGATGTCCATTATTTTACGTCGTCATACGTAACGAAATGAAGCCACTATATTTCAAGTATTTAATTATATCAAATTATCCAGGTATTTTTATTGAAATAAAACGTTATTGAATAAAACATATCAAGATGTATTTAGAAGATTGCGTTACCAAAGTCCAATCAGGTCCTTCTTAATATCTTGTTCTTGACGGTCCGTCCCCTGTCTGTTTATCTATGTGCTAACTCTTTATAGAAAAATCTAAGGGATTTTGGTACGTATGTTCCTCTTCTTCCAATGAAGAACCCTATTGGAATTGTGGGCAAAGGGCCAAAAGATATTTTTCTCGCCTCACTGTCCGTTCGTGCGACAACTATTTGTAGAAATGTCCTAGAAACTTGGTAAATTATTTTATTTTTGTCCAAGGAAGGTGAAAATTTACGGTCAGTGGGGTCTTTCAACACTAGCTCAAATAGATGGTTTAACAAATAATTTTGTTTTATTAGAATTTGTGCAATTAATTGGTTTTAATAACAGTTTAAAAATTAGCCTACATAAACTGTATTTAAACGATACCAAACATCAGAAAAGAGACAAAAATACTTAAGAAAAACGTATTTAGTAACTAAATAAATAAGATTTAAAATAATTATTTTTTAAGCTGTTCAAAGCAAAATAATTTGAAATTGGATTAATAATAATAAATATGTGACATATGGCGTACAATGAGAAATATGAATAGTCCTAGTTATGTTCATAAAATACTGGAAAGCTTGGGAAAAACATTCAAGATTTTTATAAGTTGCGTATACTAGGATAACGATATTTTGACCTAGATAAATATAAATTATTAAAGATCAAAGTAAATCTAAAATTAAGTTTTTTGAAGTTTTTAAAATTTTAATAAATGGCCTCTTTGAAATGAATTGTTATATAAACCATCAAAAGACTTGTTTAGTTTAAATAACTTTAAAAACATGAAGAAAGAAACAAATAATCAAAATCAATTATGTAAGTGCTTACAATAAAAGTAACAACCAATATCAGCAATATAATTAATAATTTTCCTATGATGGTGGCTGGAGCATAAGAGCAAGTAATCCCAATATGTTTCTATAGGAAAAGATAAGTTATAAAATTGGTGCTTTATCAATTTTCAAAAATTAAGGAAAGATTTTTTAACTTATATTGATGTAAAGATCGCGGTGAATAGTTATTTTGGTATACTTCATATACGATATTAACAATGAAGTTTGAACATAGATTTCTTAATTTATCTTGTAGGCGTTTCCCTTTGAAAACACGCTTATGACATACAAAATTCTCTTTTATAAACCTTAAGAGGATGTTTCAAAGAAACCTCATACGTATTGAACGCTGCAGAAAATGGTTGTCTAGTTTATTCATATTGAAAGCTTTCTACGACAAAACGACAAAAGAGAGCTAAGCAGATAAAAAGGAAGCGTTCACTCCATTTTCCCAGACGTAAAACGTCATTACAGTGAGATTATGATGGCTCTGTTCTTTAGTCGACTAAGGACGCTCTTGTGTTTACATCGGCACCACACACTATTATATGCACGTAAATATAATTGAAGGATACTTCGAAAATTGCTTGCGCGTAGCAGAACAGCTATCTTTAGAGCATCCTACGTAAGTGATGTGTTGTAGATTAGTGCCTAAACATGTATATTTTTTTACGTGACACCTAATTAATTGATTTATTAGCAATAAACAATACAGTAGGGTTCCCAATCTGTATAATATATCTCTATCCATTAGATCAAAATAATGAGTGTTACATATACCATGTTCGCTCTTTAAATATGGAAAATTTTAGTATAATATATATATATATATATATATATATATATATATATATATATACTTTTTAATTGCACATTTAATACACATATAAAAACTTACTACTCCACTTTCAAATTTCTGTTGTTTGTTACAGTGTTTAAGCGTTCCATGAAATTATACATCAACTGAAAGGATCAAATTTAAATATCTCGTTTCATATAATGCCAATGACCTTACAACCGTATGTCGGTATTATGATAGTAATGACAATCATTAAACCTACCAAAGCATAGTACATAAATTGAAAAGGTTAACATTACCACACTTCATAGACACGAATATTGACAATTACCTTAAAACTCTAATGCCGTTCTTATGAAAATAGTGGAAATCTTTACAATTGCCTTGGCATTATATGTGGAATGAAAAAGGTTAACTCTGCATAACTCCTTAACTATAATTATAATCAATTACTTTATAGCTCTACTGCCGGTCTTATAAGATTAATGGAAATGGTGAAACCAACCATGACGTTATAGGGGGAATGAAAAAGGTTAACTGTCCATACCTTCTTCACGATAATTATTAATACCTTTACATCTCTAATGCCAGTCTTATGAAAGTAGTGGATATCTTCAAAACAATAATGACATTATATGTGGAATGAAAAAAGTTAACTGTCCATACATCTTTAACTATAATTATTTTCAATTACTTTAAAGCTCGAGTACCGTTCTTATGAGAGTAATGATAATCGATAAACCTGTACACAGTGAGGTCAAAGGAATTTAACAGCTATGAGGATCTGCTTTAAAATACCAGCCTTCCAGTAGTTCATGGCAAAGAAAATTTACCATATATTTCCCGCAAACTAAAAAATAAGGTTTTGAATAATTATTGACTCACAGCTAAAAATGTCAATTGCATTAAAGCGACCGTAGGTTCGTTACTTATATTTTTCTATTATATTGTGCGCTGAAGAACAATAGGGTGAGAGCATAGTTGCAACAGAATGAGTAAAATATTCTGGATTTATCGAAATGCCCTTTATTCTGTAGTTTACCGTCTACGTAAATGTGTTTTTGTTTTTTAATCCTTAATTATAAATGCAAGTATTAAATAAAAAAGGAAAACAGATTTTTCAATCAGTAGGATATGAATACAGTAATTCATTAAATATTCCATAAACTTAATTTTATCAGAAACTTGATCCAAGGAATGTTTAGAACCAATTTCTTAAAAATTGATTGAATCTATAAGAAGACAACAAAATCAAATACTTCAAAAAATGGTTTTATTAAAAAACTAATTATATCATTATTACGGAAAATAACCGTTACAGAAACATAGACAAGACTGCATTACTGGAAATTTACTAACCTTATTTCCAGATTAGCTAGAGTAACCAAAAAGCAAATGTTACGAAAGGTAAGAGTTTATATTAATTACTGTATGTTTCGTCTCTGAAAAGAAGTGATGACAAGTGTCTCTTACAGCGGAACTGTGAAGAACAGTTTTCAACTTCCTAATTAAGTTAAGTACATACAGCCTTCTCTCAGTACGAGAATTATTTTTAATAACAATAATAAGCACTCATAACTTTGACTTCTAAATAATGCTAGTACTCTTATTGTGTATGGTTCCTCTTAAAAAACATATAACATAACATTATTAAACTTGCACATCACATGGAGGTCTGAAAGTTTATAATATTTTCAATTATTTCCGTAGATTTTTTAAAATGTTAGTTGAATCCAAATGAGTAATTTGTGGTCTATATAAAAAATTACAGTTTAAAATTTAAGCTATATTCATAATTGTGAAAGCACCAATTAATTTATTGAATTTTATAAATATTTTATCACTAGTAACTTATTTAGTAAAAGTTATTGAACATTTATACTACATTTCATGAAAATTGCTAATCTATACTTTGTTGCCAACTTACTTAAAACATATTTTCTATAAAATAAACTTCAGCAACATTGAATTATTATTTAAGCCAGAGTGAACAAATACTAAATTCAATTATTTTAGCGAGAGATGGCGTAATATAATGGATTACTGTGGTAATTTTAAATTGGAGGTGGAAATTAATAATATATTATTTCACTGTGAAGTAAAATTGATACTGGTTCTAATTTCAGATTTGTGTTTAAAGGAGCATTTCTGACAGAATAACATGAACAATATATGCTTTACACGCCGTAATACAGTTTTCCTTGTTACCACGATCAAAACAATGTGTATATATATATATATATATACCACAAACAAGAAGAACTCGACGCATATGAAACATTGTACATAACAAAACACAAAGATACAATTTTAAACAATGATTTTGGACCGATTCAAAATTCACCATTCCTTAAAATATAACTAAATTCTTTTTTGACCCAAACTTTTATACATATACTAATATTTATTTCATTTTATTTTAATTTTAACCATATAAATGTTGTTAGTTTTACTCAGCTGATATTTGTTTTTAAATTGTTGATTCACACCTGATGATGGCATCTTCGATGTCGAAAGGCCTCGTGAAAAATACACTAATTATTGGATAATTGTGAGTTTTCTTTTGTGAAATAATAGAAAATTTATATTCCAATAAGAAGAGCTCCTCCTCCTTCATTGGTCCTCCAAATTATATATATATATATATATATAAACAGCTAGTATATATATATATACAGGTTTAGAGAAGCCTACATTAGTAAAAAATTGTGTACTTCAGCCCCTGTAATCTTCTTCAGCTCTAAATCATTCCTGACATCTCAGTAGCGTTTGCAGTATTGCCCCCATCAAACATCTATACATATATCAGTTTTAAGTGACATCTTCCAATAATAATAGATCGTCCATTTAGAATAATAATAATCTAATTCCTTTCTAATGTATTCCTTATCTACTTAGCTTTTGCCTTGTTGTCGTGATCAAGAGAGTGTATACAATATCTGAAATGTCAATATTGGTCAAACTAATTCCGACCTAATTTATTTCCAGTAGAGGTAGTCTCATAAATACTACAACATTTGTGTCAAATAAACCTTTTTGGGATAATGTAAAGTTGATAAACAAACATATATTTCTTATAGGGGTTGCAACATCATTTCAATCCCTATGATATCGGGAACTACTCATGAGCGAGAGAATTAGGGGTTTGGCTTTTATACATATATGTGGCGCTAGACGACAGCCGGACTAGTTACCGCAAGACAGCCTGTTTTGAATTACTGATGAGTGACATAATGAAGGCTTTGGATTATATATATATATATATATATATATATATATATATACTAGCTGTTTCCCGCGGCTTCGCACGCTTTTCGTAAGTTTTGCCCGCGTATGAGCATTTCTGGTTGAAGTAAATTATATTTCCAACCCCGATGTAGATTTTACCTTGATGTCACGATCAAGAAAATATGTCAAAAATGTATTGTACATGCATAATGTATTTTATTACAAAGTGGTCTACCACTCAACCTTTAAGTTCAACCAAAAATTTAGTTTAGACAATTATACATCATAACTTAGCGCTTTCAAATAGTGTTTCACTGTTTAATATACGTATCTATCTCGTAATTGCAGGTTATAATGTGCAGGCGCTTTGAAAACTTTTCTTCATTTTATTCGTTTATATTCACGACATAAGCGAATAATTCAGATAATAACTATCCTATCTTCTAAGTTAGACTAAATTACGGATACATGTGAAATTTGATTGAAATTGGTTCAGTCGTTTTGGAGTTTATTGGCAACATACATCGTGACTCAAGATTTTTATATATATAAGATATATATTCCCTTGCGGTAACTAGTATGGCTGTGGTCTAGAAACAGTAAGATGTTTGAAACCACACTTGTTTTACATGGGGTTAATTTATTTACAAAACTCTAAGGAAAGCATTATAAAGTAACACTTTTGAAAAGTATAATATTTTCGTCAAAACAACAGATTAAACCATTTTGTAACTACCTATCTTCCACATGAAACCATTTTATAAAATATTAATTAAGGCAACGTTTTTATAAAATTAAGTACAGTTTTATCTTCAAGACATTTTATTAATTCAAGCTAAGTAAACATCACGAATGCTTTTATTTTTAAATGAGGTTATTCAATGTCTACAAACTATTATATTTTACCGACATATATAGGCATGCCTTACAATGTATTCAAATAAATTAATACTCGTTATTTCTTACTTTGATTAATTGAACCTTTTACTGAAGTTGTATGTTATAGGGAACTTGTTAAGGTTTAGAACTTGTTATTGTTTTCTAACGCTTACGATTGTTAACTATATGAATCAATCGTATCATATGTTAAATATGTAACAGAACCAAATACATTCAGTGATGCCCAGACAGAGCTGTAAGCGAATGAGACTCATCATGATTAATTAGGGAACACTAGCATTAGCTCCGCCTATGAGATCTACAGTCATGTGACGTATGTTACTGTGGCTTCAAATACCCTGTTACTTCTGAGTAATATTTACGTTTTTAAGAGAGAATGGTAATTAAGGTATGTGCGATGAATAAATATTATTTTAACTATTTATTCACAAATCGTGCCGGTAGATCTATCTTATCACCTCTGATTACGTACATAAAACAAAACATTGTTGACAAGTAATTGAAGATATGTCTAAGACGCTATTTAAAAATAGTCTTAATAAATCCGAATATAACGTTCCTCAAATTCGTAGCGATTTTTTTACTCACATAAGGCAGATTAAAAAATCTAGGGAGGAAGTGACAGTTAAATCCGTTTCAATCCAAATATTCATAGTAGTTATAAAGATTTTATTCCTCGCACGAAACGAGTTACGATTATATGGGCTAAAAATATCTATGGAAATATTGGTATAAACTTATTCAATTATTATTGTTACCAGAAAATCTTAACGCCATTTATTACTCCTGTAAAACCGACACTAGAGCTGTACCATTTATTTTATAGGTATATAATACCGCTTAATTTAAACGAGAAAAGAAAACTCTTATTTTGGTATTATAATAAATTCAGAAATTAAAACCATTATCTTGTATATTGTGACCTGTGGAAATATTATTATATAATGATTATTGCTATGATAAATAACGAACATGTTTAAGGAACATAATATAAGCTCATCAACGCAATTTAAAAAATTACAAAGGGATTTCAAGAATTGTAAACACTATTCTATGATAAAACATTTATTCAGTATATTCTGAAGACAACTATGCTAGACTTTCACTAAAAAGTTATTTTTAAATTAAATTTTACGTCCACAGAAATACACATTCTTGCAAGTTAACATCTCTGTAATGGTGTGTGGTGCTGCAAACACAAGAGCATCCTTAGTCAAACAAAGGATAGGGAAATCATAATCTCACTTTAATGACGTTTTGTGTCAAGGAAAATTGTGAGAACTCTTCCTTTTTATCTGCTTACCTCTCTTTGTGGGATTTGGTTTTCTTTTAAAAGGCTTTCAATATGAATAATCTAGACAACTATTCATTGCAGCATTCGTTATGTATGAGGTTTATTTTAAGTTTACTGTACTCTAAAGGTTTATAAAAGCGAATTTTATATGTTACAAGCTTATTTATAAGCAGTAAAACCTACAAGATTAAATAAATTTCTGTTATAACGGTATTATTTATATTTACACCAAGTATATTTAAAAATTTTCAGCGCATTTCTGCATTACTGTAAAGTTTTGGACAATCGTTTGGAGAAAATTTCCTTCATTTTTACATAATTAAAAAACTCCATTTACAAAAATATTTCCTGAAATCATTTCCTCCTTCCAACTACTACATAGGAAAATAACCAAATTTAGTGTTGATTTTGACAAATACTATTAATGCACAAACTCTCAAGTTTGGTTTTCATTTCTGTAAAAAATTAGTTCATGTCTTTTTCACACAGAAATTATAAATTAATAAAAATATAAATGTAGTTTTACCTTGGTCTTTTAAAAGTTAAGTTCAGTTGGGTGAAAAATATAACTAGTATGTCATACGGAAGTGTTCTCCTATTATTTTATTTGGTTATTTTATAAACCAAACTCTGACCTTTTGTGTGCCTTGTTTTAGGATTTCATTCACATAATAATTTTGTAATTAATAAATTTTAAATAATAAAAAAACCTTTATATTATTCTAAGTTCAGAAATAGTTATTTTTAGTGCAATTAATTCGTCATTAATTCAATTATTATAACTATAACGGATAATTATTGATAAAATTTCATATAGTTTCTTTTTTTAAATTTAAGTATATGGTAGAAATTTTAGGTAAAGGGTAGTGTTTCGAGTTAGCGAAAAAGACAGGAGGTCTCGGAAGCGCGCCCCTCCTAAACTCGGAGCAAATCATAAAAAACAATCACATGCCACTAGTGGGAAGAGAGACAAAGAGACAAGATTTCGAGTGCAAGATATAATTAGGTGGCAAACATTTTTTATACAAAATACAACTACTTCAGGACCACGGTGCACCGTGTAACTTAAGAACTAAATAACAACAGATAAAATTCCAATATAGACAATAACATAATAAATAGAAATAAATAACATAATAAATAAATAATATAATATAATATAGAAATTTGATATATAAATAACAATTTCAGGTACGGCAGTAGTAAATCTAAAAATTTTAACAGGTAATTTTTTATGAACTGAGGGGAGGGAAAAGGTTGTAGAATTTCTAGGCCCACTAATTTTAAAAAGTAATTTGGTTTCAAGTTTGTAGCCGAAAATTAAAAAAAAATATTTAAAGCCAATTTTCGAAGGAGGCGGGGGCTTAGTTGCCTCCACGAATCCGAATTAAAGATGAAATCCTCCCCTTCAGTTCATGTAACTAAACTAAATAAACACTGGCTAATATACTACCCCTCCTCCAGATCTAACATCTGGCAGCGCTCCATACAAACCAATCCTCTCAAGTAGTATAAGAAGAAGAAAAAAAAAACCTTTTTTGATCCAACCTAGTTCAAGATGAATACAGGCGCTCCGGTTGGATGCCGGTACAGTAGCGCTGGCAGGGCGCGGGCATTCCATTTTGGTTTCAGTATGTTACCATTGGGCAGACTCGCCGCACCATTCCGTTGACGGCACTCACGGGGACCCTATAGAATCCCAACATAACCAGTAGATATTCAGAACAACTTTACTACAACCCGAGAAATAATAAAAACTTAATTATGTTTGCCACAAAGTATAATAAAATATTTAAATTTAACAATTAAAAAAATAACAATCTGTAACTAACAGTACCTTTTAAGTATCAGAAGACTATTTCCCAAAAATACCTCAAGACACCAAGTATTATAAGATACACTACTTGGTGACAAATTTAAATATTACAAACAAAACAAATTTTCAAATATTTAAACATTTACTTATAGGCTAGAGCAGCCATACTAAATGATTCAGCTTGATAACATTTACTTGTAACAATAAATCACTGTATTTTAATCATTATATAATATTAATTGTAATGTAATAATAATTATGTAATTTACAAATAATAACAATACATTATTTCCCAAATAACAATAATTAAATTCTAATCCGTTCACGCTACTATAAAGGCAATAATTAAATAATAAAATTGAAATCATGAATGTTGCCACCCAATTTTGCACGCAACACAAAACACGAGGTAACAAAAATTTGCAAAGTCTGTACCGTCTCGCTTACACTAAAAAAAACAAAGTGAGTACACGGAATAAATAATTTCCATTCGCCGAACGGATCAGTTAGAAAGCACTAGAGCAAAAATAAAAAACTTAACTTGCATAGTAAATAAATTAACAAATTTAGAACGTACGAAAGACAGGATAGAACACTTTGCGACACGAACACGTACACGAGGAACACAAGTTACAAAATAATATATATAAACTACCTATAACTAATCAACGAAAATATATGTCTGGGTGGGAGAGAAAAACCGCCAACTAATTAAGTAAAGAGAGTGAAAAAGACAATTACCTGCCGAAAGTAGTAGAATTAGCCAGCCATGTGGAACGGGACGAGCAGTGAACAGACAGCAACGCAGTAGCTTCTCCGAACGTGTCTGACCGCTCCGAACAGAAGCCGGTGCCGGTGCCGGTGAACAGCTGGTCGGTAAACTAGTCAAGGTCAACCAGCTGACCTCGACCAATTAGTCCAACCAGGCAGAAAATCAATACTTGACGGAGTGACTCCCCCACCGACTGACAAGAGTGGCCGAGGTGGGAAAAATAATAGACAAAAATAAATTGTCCAAACTGAGCCCCGGCTCAACCTCCCCCACTAAAAAGGGTGCAACCCCAAACAAAACCTCTCCCCCACTGAAAGAAGAACCAACAAGCTCTGGCACAGGATACGGGAAGTCGAGAACCCTAACAGGAAACGAAGTCCTGAGCAGGAGGCAGACAAAACACGGTCCTCCTGAAATATTGAGAGGCGCCTCTCTTGGAGAAAGAAGAAAAGAGAAAGAGAGTAAAACGACACAACAGAGAAAACCAGGGGTGATCAGTCCCCGGACACCCCCGCAGCCGCACCAGTATCCAGAGCATTACCAGAGGTATCACCACGGAAGGCCTTCAGATGAGAAACGTGGGCCTTCCGCCACAACTTCCCCGATACGGGATCAACCAACTCAGCAGTAACTGGGGAGAGAAAACGAAGGATCCGGTGTGGACCTGTCCACCGAAAGCAAAGTTTGGCTGCCCGTTTATCCACGGCCGAACTGACCGGATGGGCCTTACAAAAGACAAGATCCCCCACCTGGAAGGGGTTAGCAATACGTCCCTTATTGAATTTTCTCCTCACCCTTTCCCTAGACTGTAGGAGCTTAACCCTGACTGCCTCCCAAGTGTCACTCACATTGGGAGTACCAGGCACTGGTAGAAGACTATCCAGACTCCAGAGATTAGACAAGGGATCAGAAGGAGGACGACTAAACATGACCTGGAAAGGCGTGGAATCATGACTTTCGTGAAGAGCAGAATTGAAGGCTAACTGAAGCCAGCTCAGGTTTTCATCCCAGGTAATTTGTTTCTCAGCGTGATAAGCGATGAGGGCGGCTCTGAGATTGCGGTTGAACCGCTCAGCATGAGAAGGCTGGGGGTAGTAAGGAGATCTCGTAACATGTTTGATTCCATGCCCAAAACAGAAGCGATGAAACTCCCTCGACACGAATTGTGTGCCGTTGTCTAAAACGAAGGTGGCGGGCACTCCAAAATTTTGTAGAAGGCGGGACTTGAGTGCCTTGACGGTGAGCGACGCCGTGGCACTCCTAAGAGGAATCAACCAGCAAAACTTAGAGAAAGCATCCACAGCGACAAGCAGGGAGGTGTTCCCTGACTTGCTACGGGGAAAGGGTCCCACATAGTCAATGAACACCTTTTCAAGAGGCCGCTCCGCCACCTCGGAGGAAAGAAGTCCTAATTTGGTATTTTGTGCTGGTTTACTGACCGAGCAAAGATGACAAGCTCGTACTCTACCAGCAATGTATCTGTCCATACTCTTCCAGATAAACTTATCTCTGATTTTAGCAATGGTCTTGTGAATCCCTAAATGACCACCCACGGGAGAAACATGAAAGTAGGAAAAGACCATCGGTATAAGGGCACTCGGCAGAACAATCTTGGGACCACCTCCGCGTCGGGCACGACAGCAGAGGACACCCTTGGACAAGAAGTAAGGAGAGTGGGCTTCTCCCTCCTGGAGCTCACCAATGATGTTTGACAACTCGGGGTCTTGAAGTTGGTGAGAGCCAAAACTCTCAAAGGCAGCAGGGAAATCCAACATCACAGTCCCACACAACGGTGCTTGAGAATCAACAGGATCGCTGGGTAGATGATACATTCTATAAAGAGCATCGGCGACGACGTTTTGGGTGCCGCGAATGTGCTGCACCCTGAATTTAAAGGCCGCAATTTTGACAACCCAGCGACCAATCTTCCTGAGTTGTCGAGGATGGGCCAATAGCCAGGAAAGAGCCTGATTGTCAGTTTCCAGCAGAAATTCGGAATGCTCTAGGAACCTCCGAAACTTATCCATGCCGAAAACGACCGCCAGACACTCCAGCTCATAAATAGAAGATTTCTTTTCCTGAAGGGTCAAAGTCCTAGATGCAAAAGCTATAGGTTGCCGAGGGGCGGCCACCTCGGCAAAGTCAGGAATAAACCTACGGTAGAAATTAACCATGCCGATGAGTCTGGCAACACCCTTGGCATCCTTCGGAGGAGGGAAATCCCGAATGCCTTGGGTCCTGGCAGGGTCTATAGATACACCCCTAGACGACACGAGGTGACCGAGAAACGATATTTCAGACTGGGCGTAAGACACCTTCTCCGGATTGACTGTAAGGCCAGCCCTACCCAACCTAACCAAGACCTCCTCAAGATGTTTAACGTGTTCCGTGAAAGACTCACTTTAGACCAGAAGGTCATCAAGATAATTAAAGACATACCTGAACTTCACATCGTGGAAGATGGAGTCGAGCAACCTAGTTAACGTTTGGGCCCCCACAGCTAGCCCCATAGGCACAGATCGGTACTGATACAAATTCCACGGAACACAGAAGGCCGCGAGAGGACGTGATTCCTTCTTCAACGGAATCTGATGATATGCTTGGTTCAAATCAAATATAGTGAAAAATTTGGCCTTACCGAACCAATCAAAAGCAGAATGGAGATCGGGGAGAGGCACTGAGTCTATTTCAATTTTGGCATTAAGTTTTCTTAGGTCAACCACCATACGATGTTTTCCA
This sequence comes from Homalodisca vitripennis, assembly GCF_021130785.1. Lineage (NCBI taxonomy): Eukaryota > Metazoa > Arthropoda > Insecta > Hemiptera > Cicadellidae > Homalodisca > Homalodisca vitripennis. The sequence continues at coordinate 58,877 of NW_025777307.1, read as the reverse complement.
TTAGGCTTTGGAACCAAGAACGCTGGACTGGCATACGATGAGTTTGAGGGCTCAATAACTCCTTGATCCAAGAGATCCTTGATGATACCACGCATAACCTCCATCTTTGGAGGAGCCAACTTGTATGGGTGGGAGCGTACTGGCTGAGTGTCAGTCAGACGAATTTCATATTCAATAAGATGGGTAGAACCGAGCTTGGGTGTGAGGACATCCGGAAATCTTGAGCAAAGCTCACGGAAAACCCCAGCTTGCTCCTCATCCAAGTGACCGAACGGGTCCTCAGGGGCAGAACCTTCCTCACACTCCACCTCACCAACCTGCGGTGTCGATTTGAAATTATCGGAAAAGGGGACTGACACTCGCCGATTGAATTTGAAATAAGACTGGCCCGCCTGAAGATCCAGCACCAAACCAGTCTTTTGAATAAAATCCGCCCCCAAAATACAATCCATACTCAGGTCCTGGGCCACAAGGAAGCTCCACACCCATGAAAAACATTCAACCTTAAACTTGATTGAAGCCTTCCTCGAAATTGGAAGAGGGGAATTAGAAGCAGTCCAGCAAGTTAAAGAAGACTCCTCGGTGTGCTTCACCAACCCTAACCTTGAAATGGCTTCAAAAAGACGGGAAGAGATGAGGCTACAGGCTGACCCGGAATCAACTAGGGCCTTATGCACTGAGTCTCCCACTAAGATATTGATATAAGGGCACACCGAAGATGCTGTCCTAAGCCGTAGGTTTCCCTTTTCTGCTAGGCTCATAGTGTCCAGACTATTAATCAAATTTTTCGCACAGGTACTATTTTTTTGAAATTTTTTCTTAGACCTCGGGGGAACTTCAGATAAAACCCCCCTTTGATCTAGTTTTTTGGACCAGTGCGATATCTCCTAGGACACTCCCGACGAGTATGACCTCGTTCACCACAGGCATAGCAGATGGGTAGACGAAGCCCACCAGAGTGATGTGGCCCATCCACGGGATTCTGTACGGCCGTGACAGCCCTGGAGGGGTGGATGGAACGATGATTGTTCCTCTCCGCCCTCTGCTGGTCAGCAAACTGCACGCTGCGCGAAGCAATGCACAGACGGTCCAGTTCAGAAATGTGGAAGGGCGACCAGCAAAAACCAGACGGGACCTCTCTTCAGGATTGAGACCCTCAAGAATGGTGGTGACCACAGTACTTTCGGGGATATTCAGCCTTAACACCCTATCAGTGTCCCTCACCTAGGCCACAAACTTAGCCAAACTATCTCCGTTGCCCTGAGGCCTAAAGAATTTCTCCACACGGAGACGTTCCCTCAACGGACCAGGAACAAAGAAATCCAATGCCTCCCTATGAAAATCATCCAGGGTACCACCCCTCTGGAGAACTCGAACCAGACAGTCACCCAAAGGTGGCCTACAAAACGGAGAGATGACATGCAGGAAGCTCGCTCCCTGAAGACCAGGCAAGTCATGCAGTCGCAGGATCTCAGATAGAAACCGCAGCAAAGCTTCAGTATCCAGACCATCCACCGTTGGTAGTCGCTGCAGCAACGGGGTAAGTGGGTTCGGAAGCTTGTGATACTGAACAAAGGATCCCGTCACCACAGTCCCCAGTCCTCCAGATCCAGCAGGCATTTGGGTCACAGGCCCCCGGGCCCCGTCCACACCAGACACCCCCGACGCCACGTCCACATCAAAATCAGCAACAACTGACCCAGGGATCCGGCATTCACCCTTAACCGCCGCAGCAGAGTCAACCGCAGACAAGGTTTTTTCAGGAGCCTTTGCTCCCTCGTCCCTCTCGAGTACAATCAGCAGGCTGTCCACCAAGGTGATGCGTTCCTCCAACCACTCCCTATCACCAGAACTGGTAAGCTTGGATCTAAGTAGCGACAGCCTCATATGTAGATGGGAAAGCCGGGACAAATACCTAGCCCTCTCTCGGCCAGTGGGCGGCGACTCCAACCAGTCCTCCTGACTATTTTCAAAAGTCTCCAACTTAGCCTCCAAAATAGGCCTCTGCTTCTGGAACGCCAAATCCCTAGGCCAGGTAGTGTCCAGTTCCATATTATCACGCAGTTGCTTCCGCATGGACTCGCAGTCGGAACCCGGAGTAAGCCCACGAGCCAACAACTCAAAATGGAGATCCTCCTTCAACAAGTATTCAGGCACCAGAGAGACAGGCATGATAACAATGAGTAACAAAAACTAACAGAAAACACACTGACTCGAAGTCAACGACTAACAAAGCAAAATTAGTAAGGCGACAATAGAAAACGTAGTGAGACAACACTCTCAGCAGGGTCCCCAGAATTCCTGCCGTCCACGAAACACAGCAGCGAAACCAAAATACCGCAGCAAAACACTACGCCGTACCAGAACAAAACCAGAAAAAAACAACGAAGACAAGATATAACAAAAACACACAAGTAACAATAATCCGAAAATAATAAGTTCACACACTTCCTGTAAATCAGCGAAAATAGCTCAGCGAGACGGCACAGGCGCAGGAAGTCACAAACTAACTTCAACTCATCCCTCTCACCACCAGTGGCAAAACAAAAACCCCGGGCCCGCAGAGGGTAAAAAACACGTAACCACGCTCTGCTACCATTTTGTTCCGAGTTAGCGAAAAAGACAGGAGGTCTCGGAAGCGCGCCCCTCCCAAACTCGGAGCAAATCATAAAAAACAATCACATGCCACTAGTGGAAAGAGAGACAAAGAGACAAGATTTCGAGTGCAAGATATAATTACGTGGCAAACATTTTTATACAAAATACAACTACTTCAGCACCACGGTGCACCGTGTAACTTAAGAACTAAATAACAACAGATAAAATTCCAATATAGACAATAACATAATAAATAGAAATAAATAACATAATAAATAAATAATATAATATAATATAGAAATTTGATATATAAATAACAATTTCAGGTACGGCAGTAGTAAATCTAAAAATTTTAACAGGTAATTTTTTATGAACTGAGGGGAGGGAAAAGGTTGTAGAATTTCTAGGCCCACTAATTTTAAAAATTAATTTGGTTTCAAGTTTGTAGCCGAAAATTAAAAAAAAATATTTAAAGCCAATTTTCGAAGGAGGCGGGGGCTTAGTTGCCTCCACGAATCCGAATTAAAGATGAAATCCTCCCCTTCAGTTCATGTAACTAAACTAAATAAACACTGGCTAATATACTACCCCTCCTCCAGATCTAACATCTGGCAGCGCTACATACAAGCCAATCCTCTCAAGTAGTATAAGAAGAAGAAAAAAAAACATTTTTGATCCAACCTTGTTCAAGATGAATGCAGGCGCTCCGGTTGGATGCCGGTACAGTAGCGCTGGCAGGGCGCGGGCATTCCATTTTGGTTTCAGTATGTTACCATTGGGCAGACTCGGAAATTGACTGGCCACGTAACCAGTAGTGTGGCCAGTTTTTATAAGGCAAAGATAAAAATACAATAATATTTTTTTTCTTCTTTTTCTGTCTAGCACATAAAGTTTAAATATTCAAGAAAGACACTCTCTGCAATATTTATGCTTTCAAACTCTAAACTAGACTACTTAAATATTGTAATAACTATTCAATAATTAGAACTGTGAAAAGGTTTTTCAAATGTGCGTTAACATTAATTTATGACATATATTGTATGCTATGGAAATAATTTAACTATATTAACTAATTACAAGATTCAAAAATTCTACATCTTGTTTAGTCATTATCCAACTTTTCAACAGTGAACAAAATTCCTTAAGTCTAATGCTCTGTCTTATATAATAAGGGACTTGATTAAAATATTTAGGTGCAAGGTAACTATAGGAATGCCTAAAAATGGATTTGTTTACTTTAATTAGTCTAACATTACCTGCAGAACAGCTCCTAGTATTATAGTGATATATTAAATTATTTTCTTTATTGCCACTTCTCCTATAGAACAGACTTAAAACTTTAAACACGAAAATATGACGGAAAGGTAGTATATTTAACGTTTGGTATAATGGAAAGGAGGTTTCCCTTTTCTGCTTTTTTAAAATAATACGTAAAAAATAATTTAGAGAGATTCGTAATTTATCGATCAGAGTTTTAAATGTGCCTCCAAAGCAGACGATACCATATTGTATACGTGAGTGAATTAAAGCAAAATACAACGATCTTAACAATGAAGTTTCACAGAAATTTCTTAAAAAATTAAAAGTTCGAATAGATGATTTTATTTTCCTGTGTAGAGATAATATATGTTCGTCCCATTTAAGTTTGTTATCAAAAATAATTCCCAAATATTTAATGCTTTTCACACATTGGATTGTTCCACAGTTACAAACAAGTAAATCACAATTAGTGGAATGGAACTTTATCTCAAAAGGTAAATCGCCACCACCTAGATCAAAAAGTATCGATTTCGTTTTATTAACATTTACTTGCATTTTATTAAAATTGCACCAATCCCTTAATAATTTTAAATCATTATTTATGTAATTATCTAACAGTGTTAATTGCTTATCATTGTAAAACAGTACAACATCATCGGCAAATGCAGATATATTTCCCCTCCAACAAATCTTCAATAAGTCATTAATAAAGACCAGGAACAAAGTTGCTGAGAGCACTGATCCTTGCGGAACGCCAACTTTAATCTCTTGTTGAGAACTGTAGCAATTATTTATTTTAACTTGTTGTTTTCTGTTAGTCAAAAAGCTTCTAAACCAATCCAAAGCCACACCCCGAATTCCTGTCGTTTCTAGTTTAGCTAAAAGAATTTCGTGATTTACAAAATCAAATGCTTTTTTAAAATCGACAAAGATGCCTATAGTTTTATCACCAGAGTTAAAATTATTGTAAATTTGTTCAGTTGCTGAAATCAAAGCATCTTCAGTGGATTTCCCTTTTGTGAAACCAAATTGATTATCACTGAAAAAACTAAATTTATTTAAGTAGGTTAGAACTCTTTTCAACATAAGTTTTTCAAAAATCTTAGAAAAAATTGATAACAAACTAATGGGTCTCAGATGGTCAATTTTGATAGAATTGTCTTTTTTGTGAATAGGAATGATAGTGCTGATTTTTAATTTTGACGGAAAAATCCCTTTGCTAAAACTTAAATTCACTATATAAACTAAGACTGGTGCTATTACTTCAATTATGTTTTTCAGTAAACAAACACTAAATTGATCGAAACCAGTCGATTTTTTATTCTTTAAATTTTTGACAATTTGTAGTAGTTCCTGTGTAGTGACAGGACTAATGAAAAACGAGTGCGCGTAAGTGACGCGCGCCTGATGGACAGAGCCGACAGTTTGCGTACTCTGTATATTGATAAGATTGATAAGTTATTGATTACCTCGGCCACCGCAAGAGACTCAGTCACTATCTCTCCGTTATCTAACTCGACCTTTTGTACGCTCTTATTGATTGCAGAACCAGTTACCTCATTTATTACTTTCCATTGCATGGATGGGTCACCATTACAGTTCTCTATTTGTTTTTTAAAGTGTTGATATTTAGCTCTGTCTATTTCAAGTTTTAAGTCTTTACAAAATTTATTATAATAACAGAAGAAATTTTGGTAATATGGCCTCCTTTTAGATATTTTATAAAGTTTCTTTCTTTTACTTATTTTATTTAACAGATTCACCGTTATCCATGGACTTCTTAATTTAGCTTTAAATATCCTATTACTATAATCTCTTGTCGTACTACTTTCATTGATAATATTGGTAAGGATGTCACAAAATGTATTATAAATACTATCAACATCATCATTCAAATATATAATGTTCCAGTCAACAAAATTTAATTTAGATTTAACTGATTCAAAACTAATAGTAGTTTTCCGTGATACAAGCGTATTTATATTTATATTTGTATTTATTTTACTCGCACTTGCAAACCTAAGTCCCAGCAAACAATGATCAGTCAAACCAAGGTCAAACACAGGAGAGCTATAATTATTTATGTATCTATTTCTTATAAAAATATTGTCTATACAAGATTCGGTGTTTTTAGTTATTCTAGTTGGTGAATTAATTAGGGATACAAATCCATTATTAGATAGAAGATTATTATAATTTTGTGATTCTGAGGTATCTACTAACAAATTTAAGTTAACATCTCCAATTAAAATAACGTTATTTGGTAATTTATTAAGAAGCTGTGTTAATTCGACTAAAAACTGATTTACTGAATAAAATTGAAATCTATACAAACACAATAATTTAAAGTAAGTATTATTAATTTTGATGTCAAGAAGTAAAGCATCAGCTGTGACCATATCTAGGTGAAGTTGATTAACGTTGAATGCGCAATCAATAAAACAAACAATACCACCTGCTCTCTACTGATCATTGCATTTAGCGAAAGCTTTGAAACCTGCTATATTGTACAATTTTAATTCGTCAGAACTTATCCATATTTCACTTAAAATTACAAAGTGGGGCATTTCTTTAATATTATTAAGTTCTACAATAAAGCTATTAAAATTACTCCTCAAACTTCTTATGTTGGTATAAACAAGGTTAAAATCGTCTTTACATCTTACTGGACCGAAAAAGTAATTTAAGTTAACATTATCGGGCATATATCAAACAACAATACACAAAATATCTACAGATTATATAATGAAAACAGAAAAACACAACACAGTTTACCCACTCAAGAAGTCTACTTATATGTACTGTCATACTACTTAATCTTAACAAAATCATCATAACTGTTTATTTTTATACATTTCTCTCCAGCCGATTTCCTTACAAAAAATTTCCCATCTCTGACCCATGCGTAGGCATAACCAGCCTCCTTGGCCTTTTGTTTGAGTTTAGCTAAAAGTAGTTTATTAGCAGGCGAAAGATGTTCGTTGATGTATACTTTTTGCGAACGTAACGATGGATTTACCTGGTTAGCAGTTAGCGTTTTCTTCTCTCGGAACTTTGTGAGAATGATATCCCTGGTGGACCTGCTTGAGAATTGTACCACGAAGTGCTTAAGATGATCTAAGAACAGGTTTAGACTATTACATGTATTGTTGTTCATATTTTTGTTAGCTGAATAAGCAAATTTTCCTAATGCTATTCCTAAGTGTTTTTTTAATATACCTAGGTTACCTGTCGCCCAAAAAAATCTTCCTACTATAGATTTATTTAAGCATTATTATTCACATCTGTCACTCATCTTCTGCACTGAAGGAAAATTACTGTAGGATCCAGCATTGCGAAACTTGATCCTGATTTATTTTTATAAGAAAATAAATGAGTATATAGTTTAAAATACTCGTTTTTTTTTTAAAACATTGATCCTATTCAGGTTCAGTAGGTTTAACAAATATTGTAGTACTGGATAAATTTTATACCAGATTGAAATATACGTATACTAGTTTAAAAGTAGAGTAGACACACATATACCAATATACTGTATGTCCTTTCAATTTAGTCTATTTTAATAGAGGATTATAAATCATTATAATTTTTAAAATAGAAATATAAACTCAATATTATTACCCTACTTATAATTTTTAACATGTAAAATGCATTTTTATTCTATTTTAAGAGCGCTGAACTGCCAAAGCTTTTGTAAATCAAAATTATTATGTATTGAAACAAACCCTTGCAATGCAGTGTCGGAGGCTTCGACATACCATAACCATGGACCTTACTTGGATGAAGAGACACTAATGTACAACGTTTCCAAGACCTAGCTACCAAGAGGTATAGAACAGACGGGCAGTGAGGCGAGCCATCTTCCCTTTGATGTTTTGACCACAAATCAATATATTTCTTCCTTGGATCAAGAAGAACCTAGGTTCATAGTTTCAATTTTCTCGGGACGTTTTTATCAAGGTAATCACCAAGATAAACAGATAGACAGACTGACTGTCAAGGACGCGATTTTAATAAGGTCCTGCTAGGTCTTTAATGAAACAGGTACCTAAATTAAATCTTTAAATTAGTTTCAGTTAATAAAAGTTTATGCCAATAAAATATTCCTAAAAATTTTATTTTTATATAAAATATAAATAAATTAAAATGTAATCTCACTTGGCTTGGCACTTGTATACAAATACGTAGCTAAAAATAAAACCTATAGAATATTGTAACAACAATTCTAATTTGTTCTTGTATTTGTTCTTTTTGTTTAGTCAAAGAACTACAATGTTTGTTTAATTAAATGCAGTGAATAACAAGTGAAGAATCATATTAGTCGTATTCTTTGACGAAAATACCACACGTTTTAGGTAAACAATGTTTTTAAAGATGGCTATATAAAGAAATAATCTTTATCATTATATCTTTATCATTAATTACGTATGATCATTTGAATAATTTCAACTTTTTAATTTAATCTTAGTAAAGATTTTCATTTATAGTTTCTAATTAGAAGAAACTTATTATTTCCCTCTCAATATCCACGTTAAGTATTAGAACTATTTAGTGTATGAAGATAGGAACAGCGAGCATAGTTTCATAAAATAAGAGTGTTTTAAGAAGTATTTGTTTATTTAAATTATCGAAATAAATGTTAAGTATTTTATAATTCAACAGGACCTCCACGATCTGCTATAATTACATTTAATGAAACCGCTTCTATTCCAGAATTGCTATGTACTCTTTCTTCAGATGTAAAAAGTCTTACTACATAAATGTAAAGGTACAAATTAATTAGCATTTTTTACGTTAATTTTATGTCAATTTTGGCACCTAAACAATAGGATAAATTAACCATTTAACGATGGAAACAGCTTAAATCAGGATATACTTTCAAAACACATGGTCAACTTTAGTATAATTATTGTTCATATAGTTTGTATAATGATAGTTCCTTTTACTATAACTGGAATAACTTTTTAATCAGTGCTTGCTCATTACAAATTACATAAATTAATTATCTCAAAATATGGTTAACTTTAAATTATTTGATTGAATTATTACAGTAATCACTTAAGAGCATGGGGACTACACAGTGAATAGTGATACACATCTATATTATTAGTTATTTTATAGTAAGGACTAATAGTACATTTAGTTAAAGTCCTAAGTAACTTTTCGGGTCTAATTTATTTCCTGAATACATTTTATAAATTGGTTTAACGTCCGTAGCAAAGTTATAAAGTTTCTAGGTTAATGAGTTGAACGAAGTTCAGTGTGTGTGCAGGTGGAGTGTGTGAGTGTTATCGGACGAGAACGGACTTTTTAACAAGGTCAGTACATTGCTGTAAGTGCTTTACTCAGGCCATCCCTGGTCCAGCCTCGAGTGCACTGTCAAGTATTATAAAGGTCAATAGTTCTACAACGATGTATTATTTTTTAAGGAAATTACAACGATATGTGAACAGAGTATTTAAAAGAATTGTATATATAATTCCTTGTATTGTATAATATTTCATATTATATAACATATATTATATAATATTGTAAATGTATCGTATAACAATTCATTATATACAATTGTACTTGAAACGTAAAATATGATTTATTTCCTTTCGTATAATCACAATATAGGAAAGCATTACGTTGGTTTTGAGATTATTACCTATTAAGTAACTTAATACTTTTCATTAGTGTTCATTTGTTATAAGAATTAGCATGATAAATTAGACAGTAATTTACTAAAACTATTCAGAAAATACAACAAACCTGTTTTAACTATTATCTTCATTTTTTATAAGTTTTTACACATAACTCATTGGACAGAAGATTGAGATGGAGATGAAGGAAATATGTTTTGTAATATTTTATAGCATTGTTTATTTTCTTATATAATCCTCGGATATGTAGAAACCACATAAAAATCTCCTTTTTCAATTCGTATAGATAAATAAAATTATTTAATTTAGTCTTAAAACAGTTTAATAGTATAGTTACACAAAAAACTTTTACGGAATAATTAATTTGAGTATTATAATTTTAAAACTTGTTGAAAAAGCGTTATTACTTTCTTTTAGTACTAGAGCAGCCTCTACTTTAAGATTTCTTGCTTGTGAAATTTTCAAAGGAACTTTCACCTTCCTGTCTGTTTGCTATTGTGAACCACAAAGGCGCCTTTCAATACTCTATTGAGACTAAATCCTCTAGTTTCTTTTTCTTCATTTTAGTTGAAACAACATTTCTTATTTACGTGACAGTACTATTTGAGTTACCAGTTGAGATAAAATATTCTTTCTAATGCAAAATAAAACAGCAATACATAAAAGAAGAAGCTGATGAATATGTAGTTTTAAAATTGTTATGTTAATATTTTGAAACCATCATAAATTATCTGCGGGAAAATACTTGTTCATGTTAAAATGCAGTGAAAACTTTAAAACGTTTTATTTGTTACGAAATATTGAATGCACCATAATCAAAGGTTTAACAGTAATGTTAAACAACCCAAGAAATCACTGAAAATTTTGAATCCAATTTAATTAAATGAAATAATAGTAAGTAGTGTTGAATGGAGAACAACACTAATGTTCCACCATTAAAACTGCTTTACCAAACCGCTTCGTTGCAGACTCCGGAAGAATTGTTCATAACTGCTGAAAGAGACTCATTATCTTGATTCTAGTAAAACCAACATGGCCTGTTAAAGTTATTACATCAGACGTTAGATTAGACGTTAGGTTCGTCATATCGTCTAGTAATAGTCATTAATGCATTCTAGTTTAAAATGTAAGGTGCTTAATTAGTACATGGTTGCAATTAAGACTATTATGGTTTCAATACATTTCAATCGCTTATACATAGGTATTATTAGCATCGCAAGTCTCCAAATCTAGATTTTGGAAGACTACTGATATCAAATTTTCTCTCGTAATACATACCAACAATGGAAATGTATTTAAGGAGGATCTTAAAGTTAAAGAAATAATTTAAATTGTGTACCTAATAAAGAATACAATATCTTGCAATGCCCTTCAGATTATTTTTGTAACTATTCTTTTATTTATTAAATTTACTTTTCATATGTAGTCTTAAAATATTCTATAAATTCAAAATCTCATGGTTACATTCTGTTTCTATAAATGTTTATAAAATCGGATCTTGCATAGTGCAGTATAATTAAAATAATACCTATAAATATAATTTATTGTTTATGTTCCTGGGTAACAATCTTTACTTTTTGGTAATCTTTTATACAGAATTTAGAAAAAATATTCTAAATAATCATATATTTCTCTGTGGGCACAGTTGAAATAAATATCGTTAAACAACTGTAATAGTTGTAACAACGTAACTATGTTTGAATGTTATTTCGATGAAATAATAGAAGAGGTCTTTGAATTAGGCACTTACAGGCTGTTTATTTTTAACTTAAAAACACAGTAAACAGTGACAATTGCTTTAAGCTATTTCAGCATACAAGACTTATATTTTGATAAACGAAGTACATCTCTGGATCGTATCCGATATTCACAGTCCGCCAACTTTGCCAACAGCTGGGGGACCGCAAACTATGTCCGAGTTCACAAATGGCCGAGTACAGTAGACTGTTTGCCAAACTCTCCGAGTCTATCGTTGACTCTTAAATAAGGATATCCTATGTAAACTTATTATAAATACGAATTTTTATAAAAAAATCACGATTTTTGTGTTTTTGATAATCAAGCAAAACGTAGTAGACGGATTTGGCATGCACATTATTTGCCATATATGAATCATAAATAGATTTATTTTTATTTCAAAGTATCGTATACAAATACTTTTATACAATTTATTTACTCTAAAGATAGACAATATTTTTGACAGCTGACACACTCAGACGCACAGTATCTAATTACTTATACTTGTATGGATAAGTATCAACTCTCATTGTTTGATGCATATAGTAATGAAAAACAGTATTATCTAAATTTTAGTTTAGTTAGAATCGATGACAAATTTAAAGAAATTAGTTTATTCTGGATTGAGAACAAAATTGAGATTAGTTACATGTAAGATAGTAAGAGTTGGTTTCCTTAGATATTGTGGGACGGCATATTTACGACGAACAAAATCGAAGAGACTGGGAAGTAATATGATTCATTGAACCATTCACCTCGTCAGTAATAGTTTAGTTACAGTGAACCAATGACTATAGCATATGAAGCCACAAAGCAATATACCAGAAAATAAATATGCAATCTTTTATGGCCGAAAATCGTCGAGAGGACATCGCACTGTTTTTAACTACTTATTCATACGATACGATTAGATTATATAAATGCCTACGAAGTCTATAATGCCTATACCTTGTGAAATAAGATTATATAGCCGACAGGGATCCGGAGGCGAGAGCATATACTGTACTGTATCAGCTTTACAGATATTCATGCCTTCGAAAAACGATTACGAAAAGTACAAACAAAGAAGCCAGCCTGGTTTCCTACATGACTGTACAAAGTTCATGTGTAATTAATTAATAACATAAATAATACTTTAAAGTGACTTTTTATATTAAGAATTAAAAATATATTATAGTATAAAAGTAAATTATATTAATAATAACTCAAAACATACAAGGTTTAAAATAAATCAAACTAAAATATTTGTCACAATAACAAACAAACAAACAAAAGTAAGAAATCCGACTAAAATAAAGCATTCTTTTATATCAAATGTATTAAATTAAATTAAACAAAAATGTAATTTTCAACACAATTTAACTATTGTCATTTATTCAAGTGTTTGATCATATATTAAGCATTTAGTTTCCAATAAGAAGAAGCTGGTAAAATGTACAATATTTAACTATTTTACTTGAAAATAAATTTAAATGTAAATAATAGTTTTCTTGAAATTTTAAACAAATATGTGATATTAATATTTCGGTTTTTAAAAATAATGTACTGAATTAACTATATAATTTAGAATTTAGAAAGGTTTAAGAATATTGACAAAATAATGGTAAAAATTTAATTTCCATTAAATATTACTTGGAAATCTTACAAGTTATAAAAGTGCTTACAAACAGTTGAGGTATGAAATTTGGAGTCCAAAAAATTACCCAAGGAGAACAATAAGACTCTGCAACTAATCACTGATACTACCCCCAGGCAAGACCCTGTAACATGAAGACGCGTTCCCTCCTTCTAATCTTTACTTCTCAAGTAGGTTTCTCAAGTAACTAGTAAACATATCTTGCATTGCTCTGGTATTAATTTTTTCTACAACCAGATTTAGCCAGTTCTCCTGTGTTCTACTGCTTCTCAAACGTACATTTTCGACCACTTAAAAATTGAAGATGTCACAAATCAATTAAATTAAACAATAACCAAACTATAAATACATTCCAGCAGCTTCGTCTTATCGGAAAATAATATTTAATTTTTAAAAAGCCAATCCAATGATTATTGAATTATATTTTTGTGAGGCCTTTGTATTCAAGGAACACGTAATCAGACGCACATAACTAAAATAAAAATAAAATAAAAACAAAAATATAATTAATAGTTATTGGAGTTTTTTTAATTAAGTAAACTACAAACTTTGTATTTAATTATAAATGTAGCAAATGTTCATGTTTAAAAAAAATTTATAAATGTGTTAAATGCGTTTTAATACTGAAGATTTTGCCATAGAGACTTAAATTAGTTAGTAATCGTTTATGTGTTGGGAAGTATATTTATATATTTCTTGAGTTATAGAGTTTTCCGATATATATGTATATATATATATATATATATATTTAATTATTTAAACGCATGTGTAACAGATACGGCCAAATACAATATAATTGAATCGAAAAGTGAGGGCTCTGTGGTGTAATGGTAGCGCATTCACCAGGCAAGTGAGAGATCCGGGTTCGAGTCCCGGCGGATCAAGTACTTTTTGTGATTCAATGTTTTTGGAAATGTTATATATATATTATATATATATATATATATATATATATATATCAAAACTTGGGTTCCTTGTTGATGCTGTAAATCCTCCAGGTGAAGTGCGTATTGTGTAGAGGTATGAAAATTACACCATTTTACTGGTGTACTACTGATCAATAACATCATATAGCTATATATATACTACTACTACTAGATTTCAATAATTAAACACCAGTTTAGTCAAACAGGTTGCTTGGCACATTTTCTAATCTCAGTATCCTATTCCTACGTCATGTAGCAGGAGGCTTGTACTGAGAACAAGACTGACAACAGAAATCATTTCATAATAATCATGTGTTCTCAAGTGTCAAAAACAATATTTTCAACTGAACATCATATAACAGATTCCCTACCCAAACTTAATCTTATCTGTCTTTATTAATTCGCTTTCATTTTCGTTTTAATAATATTTAATATTTCGTATCCAAGAGGTATTTTCTATACAGATACGAAAGGAAAGGATGTTGGTTTCCGTACAGCGTCGCAGTTTTGAACATCATTTATTTTATTTTACTAATTAAACTGTGCCATTCTGGTATTAAGTATGGAAATAACCATTGCAATATACCAAATTCATAGTCAACGACTTATATTCCCTGCCAGTATATTAACTATTTAATTTTGTCTGCGATTCTGACTATTTTTGACGGATAATGAAATAAAATTCAAATTAATGAAACTATATATTAAATTTAGTTTTGATTAACATATATGTGCTCAAAAATATATATATTACAATATTGAAGTATTTAAATAATACGAATACTAGAAATATTAAGCTGCTGTTCTACAAAAACTGTAAAGTTATTTTTATCACAAAAACAGGAGCAGAATAAATTACTAAATAACCTGTTATTTATACAATGGATAATTTCTTTTGAGATTAAAACTATTATCAAACTACATGGACATTGATGATCTGAGTTTTAAATTTTCAATATAATTAATATCTTGAGATATTTTGGCTGTGTATCTTTGAATTGTACAGTTAAAAAGCTATCAAAAATAGTTATACTTTAAAATTAATTTTAAATATATATTTTAATCTGTAAAAGGTAAGTTGAAAATATCGCTGTTGCCTAAAGAAACATTAACCTCAACCTAGAACTTTTAGACGACTAGTGAGTGGTTTTAAATTTAGCGTGTAGTTAGTAGCGTTGCTTCCCTCATTATTTTAATTTCATTCTCGAGTTACTTTAAAACTTCTGAGGGAAGAATGTATGATTACGTAAATTCAATCATAAGGACAAAAGGTGAGGGAAATTGAATTATATTTATGTCATTGTTTGAACAAATTGAAATGCCCTTTAAAGCATGTCACATTTAATTTTCTAATTCAGACAGATAAATAATAATATTGTATACCAGATACTGTGTTTTCATTCGTACACTTTTCGTTGCATAGTTGTAAATTTACACAGCTTGTGTACATTAAAATGTAGTTTAAAAACATCTCATTTTTATTTTTATTATGTACTAGCGGGCCCGGCGCGCTTTGCTGCGCATTTCAATAATTTTTTGCAAAAGTTGCCCGCGGCTTCGCACGCAATTTCCCGTTGAAAACAGTACACTATATTCACTTATTCTTTTTCTATCACATTCTAAACATTGCTGAGATAATTGATAGTCGTTCCATCGTGAGCCTCTTGGGCGTATTATGAAGGTATGTACCATATTCCTGCCTCTATCTAGCTGTTACCCACGGCTTCGCACGCAAATCTTAAGAACCGAAGTCCTTATATTACTTAGTAAATTTTTTTTTTACTATAATAAATTTTAGATTAAATTAGTTATATCTCCGATGCCACGATTGAGCTTGCTTTGTTGTCTCGATCGAGAGAATATGTACACACGGAGTTTTGAGAACCATACTTCTGTCAAAAAAAACAACTAAGGTTGATTTTATAACATTCTTTATATTTGTAGCCAACGTAAGATAGTAATTATGATATCTGCATTACTCTTCTGATCAAGCATGAGCATGGTTTATACTAAATAAATATTGCAGTTAAAGGTGAATTTTTACGTCAAATTTGAATTGTATTATCTGGATAGTAAAGTCTATGTTTAACAGTGATTGCAAAAACAGTTTAAACAAAATTTGTCGTTTCTCTTAAGCTTACTCTATGCTTTAAAACTATAAGTGTAATATATGTTTACAAAGAACAGCTGATTAAAAATTTGAAAAGACGTTAACATATGTTTGCTGCAATGCATTTCTTATGGGTATTTCTGTAACCAGTGGGGCGGAATCCTGAATCGGGAAAGGGATGGGCATAGCTTATAAACCTTCTCCGTGGAAAAATACATATACGTACAAATTTTCATCATGATCGGTCCAATAGTTCACGATTCCATAAAGGACAAACATACAAACATTCATTTTTATATATATAGATTTTTAGAATGAATATTAGTTTCTGAAAAGAATCGATGTCTACAATTTTCAGCTTTCATATAAGGTTTTTTTTTAATGGCTATTAAAATAAATTGCCATTAAAGCGATGAATAAGCGGTGGAAGGTAAATGATGAATCTAAAAGATGCCTTTGTCACAGAGAGGAAACACAGCAAACAAAACTCACAGTAATGAAGTTTTGTATTTGTAAAAACAGAGTGAGTTTTCCATTGTCTGTTTAACTGACTCCCAAAAAGACAATTAATTTAATGAGTATCAAAAAGATACAAACGACAAACCATCTTATTAGGTCGTTTATGAAAGATAAAATTATTATATAATTGATACTTTCTGGATATTTGCAGGAGATGCTACAATTGTATTTACCGGTACTTAATGTGTACGATACCTCAAAAATCGAAAAAATTATTTTTTGTTTTATTTTTTTTTTGCTATTCTACGTTTCTTTCCGGTTAAAATGACGTATAATATGTGCTATTTCAGTATTTGGAACATATTATAAAAATATTTATAAAAATACATTGCAATGGTGAGTTTTTGTGATTTCTGAATCTGCACTAGTTGTAATGTATTATAAGCAAACTTTTAAATATGCCAAGGTCTTCTACACCTTCTGCTTTCAAAAGCAGAAAAGGGAAAGGCGGTAGGCCTAGTCTAAAATGTGGAAAGGTGAGTCCTAGGCCTAGTGTGACAACTCCAGAAAGTAGTGTAAAAGGGGTATCAAACTCAAAATTGACTCCACAGTTAGATAAGTACTCTGAGTTTGAAGAATCAATTGATCAAAATATCATCATAAGCCTTGACATATTAATTATATCACGTAATATCATACATTAATTAAAAAAGCATCAGTGTGTCGAGACTGTGGTTGCGATTTGGCTGTAACGGTTGGTCGTTTGTATGGTTTGGCAACTGAGATTGTAGTAGAATGTATCGATTGTTGCACCACAATTAAATCCTTTTCATCACCATCAATAAGCCCAGCAACTGATAGGCCTTTGTCACCTAGCAACAAACTTTGCTTATTTGATGTAAACGCTAGGCTAGTGTACGGTCTTCGGTGCATTGGCAAAGGGCCTACTGCAGGCAAAATATTTTGCGGGATTATGAACTTGCCACCACCTCCTACCCGTTTTTCAAAATATGCTACAGTTGTTGGTGATGCAGCACAGAAAGTGGCATTAAAATCAATGCAAACTGCTACAGAAGAAGCAGTGATCGCTAATGAATGTAACCGAGACATTAGCGTTACATTAGATGGAACCTGGCAGAAGCGTGGCCACAGTTCCTTTAATTGTGTTGTTACGGCAACAAGTGTCGATACAGGAAAGGTGTTAGATGTCGCCATAAAATCAAAATATTGCCGTTGTAAAGGACAAGCTAAGAATGAACATGGCAAAAACTGTACTGCTAACTACAGTGGTGTTAGCGGAGGAATGGAGGTTTTCATTCCGTATTTTAATATCGTTATGGATATTTTCAATAGATTCCTGGAAAACAATTTCCGTTATGAGTATTATTTAGGAGATGGGGATTCCAAGGCTTATGACAGTGTAGCACAGGCCAATATTTATGAAGACCTTACCATAGAAAAACTAGAATGTATTGGCCACGTGCAAAAGAGGATGGGTACCAGACTTCTAGCATTGAAGCGAAAAAGTAAAGGTCAAAAATTGGACGACGGGCAATCTTTGTCGGGTCGTAATAGGCTCACAGATGCTGCTATTTTAAATATACAAAAATACTTTGGACTAGCGATTCGAAGGAATCAAAACAATCTTGACGAAATTACAAAAGTTGTTTGGGCGGAATATTTTCATTGAGTTCGAGTATTGATAAACCGCAGCACGGCCTATGCCCTCGTGGCGAAGATAGTTGGTGCAAGTACAGAAAAGCAGAAGCTACAGCCACTACTTATAATCATTCAAAGCACTTCCACCTTCCTGAAGGTGTGATGATAAAAATAAAACCTATTTTTCGTGATCTCGCAAAAAATGAACTTTGAGCAATTGTTTGCATGGCAAAACCCAAAATCAAAATGAATCATTGAATAATGTAATAAGGAATAGAATACCAAAAAAACACTTTTGTCCAGTTGGAGACTCTATCACCAGGGGTTCATGAAGCTGTAGCAACATACAATGATGGCAATATAATGAGATGTAACATTTTGAAGACTCTTGGGATCCGTCCGGAAAGTGTTGTGCGGAAGCGATGAAGATATTACATGTGTCCCGTATTCAAAAAGGTGACCGTGAAGCTCAAGAATTATTTAAAAAGGCCAATCAGATGTCTAAAATAGCTAAGAGGAAGGTTGAGGAGGAATTATAAACTAAGGACAATGAAGCTGGACCTTCCTATGGAGCAGGGCTCTACTAAAAAAGGTGATCGCCTTACAAAATGCTCGTTTTCCGAAAGTTAACTTTTTAAATACATAATTTACCTTATCTCAGAAAGTTTTATGGCTAGGGATTTCAAATTTTTACCAATTATTTAATATAATAGTAGTAGCCTACCGAGTTTTTTTTATGACAATTGGTTAAGGTTTAGATATTTTTTTAAAAATATATATATATATATAGATAAAAAATATTTAAAACGTTTTAGAAATATATCTTTTTAAATAGGAAAAACATTTTATTGGTAGTAATAAAAACTCAGTGGGTAGATGTGGCTTCAAGCTAAAATAAAACCATAAATATAACTCTATCTTTATTGGTTCCTGAGAAAAGGTACATCAAAGTAGTGTAATTTAACATAGGCGGGATAGAAAGGTACGCAACCCCCTTAATCTACATATTTTTTGGTCCTTTTAAGCATCTTTTGCCGTTCACACCTTTGTAAATAATTTTTTTTTATTTTACTGCGTACTAAACTCAACTTTCTACGATATTTTAGAGATAAATAAAAGTTACTTTCGATTAAAAGTACAAAACAGTACATGATGGGCATTTCGGAATCTTTTCGAATATTAAATATCTAATATAGTCTTTGTGTGGTAAAGTACGAGTTAAACAGTCAGCACAAAGACCGTATGATTTAATTTTTCAATATGAATGTGAATGTACTAAAGCCGTTCTATGGTGCCTTTCTGAAGACTTTCCAGTAAATTTGAATACTTTTTCTGTAGGTAAATGTTAGTAGCTGAGCTCAATAAAAATGCGTCCTGGTGTGACGAGTCAGAATTTAGTGCGGAGATTGGAATTTTCCCAACCATTATAAGTTACATTAGAGTCGCTATAAGAAGTTACGTAGTCTATATTAATGTTCTGGATAGTGCTCTTTTAAGAATACTTTAAATTAATTATAACATGGCGTAATAAAATGAAAAAATATGGATTTCTTCGAACGACCATACATTTTATTTCAGATGCCAAAGATCATGTTAATGATCAGAATGATGTCACTACTGGAGGCTATATCAAGAATCTGTCCTAGAGTAAAAAGACAGGATTGAATGTGTAGATTGAGAACTTCCAAATCACTATAATTTACCTTATAATTGCTGTAGAAAGTTTTCCTAGCCTACATCACAGTTAAAGGAATACCTGAGGGAGTCCTTTGAATCACGACTTTACGTAACGATAAAAATGAGAAGCCAGAGTGAAGTATTCTCGCAATGACCCATAACTTATCTAACAGATGATAAAATGCGTATCATTTGCTGTATTATTCATGGTATTCAGTATTATTACTATGAACTTTGCTAATCACTTTCATTTAATCCATACTTTTCATAATTTCATTGTAAGTATAACATTTTATTACATAAACTATCAAAAACTTTACTACTGAATTCAATAAATTTCTACATATTGTTAGAATAACAAAAAAAACACTCATAAACTGTTATGATATTTTATAAAACTAATGTTGATTTATGGTCAGAAGTGTTTCAAAGATGAGAATTATATATTTATTAATTCGCATTATCTTTAGTCCAAGGACTATATCGTTCCCAACAACAATTAAGATATAACATGTTCAAATAAATGTTCACTGTCTCTATTTACAGGTGATTAAATGAATCTGTTGTTTTTCGCTCACTTTAACGACATCTCTAATAATCAATTACAACTAGGTTATCCTCCACAAGTATACTAAGAAAATTACCTTGAATTTTACTAGACTGGCAAATAATCCTCTTATTTACTTTTATTAAGAATAAACAAAGGTTCAGGATATTTTACATCACTTAGCCGGGGGGATTCAGCTGCTTCAGGCAGCGGCAGGTCTTGCCAACATACCAAGAGAAGTATAAGTAACGTGTGTTATTGAGCATATCTTTATATTAGAATGTTAATAAAATAAAAAAGGGGGAAGTAATGCCTTGCTTACTTTTACGAATTTAGCAAGATCTGAGTTTATGCGTGTGGGGCAATAAACATGTCAAAAGAGCTAATGCCTGACAATAACGTTGTTGCTCCCGCATTGTTTATAACGCTTATGCATCCCAAGCATAAATGTAAAGTGAATCTTTGCTTATGCATTGATGATTTCGTTTAAAAAGTACGCTTAAATATGTGTAACGTTTTTTATCTCTAACTACTACTTCTAGAAATAATATAAAAAAAAAACAAAATGGTGGCTAGAGGCTAAAGAATACATTTCCTAACCTACGCTTATAGATAGTGTTTTGTTTGGAGTGACATGCACTATCATAAAACTCCATGTTATCCATACAGAAGTGAAACTTTTTGCTAAATTTTATGTCTAGAGGTAATTTTGTTCACGATATATCGATAGAAAAACAGACATATAGACAGACATACTGTAAAAATAAAATTTTTCCCGCCTATCGAATGATGGCTTTGAAAACACTTACGACATAACGTTATATCGTTACTGAATGTTGCTGTACCAAAACTCCAAAGTCCATTGGAATGACTTTTTATGGTTAAGCTTACCGTTCCTTAGTACATATGGTTTAATGTCATCGACTTTGCAAGATTTAAAGATATTTTAATCTGTTATTTTCTAATAATGCTCACGATATCAAAACCAATCAGATGGAGTTATGAAACCGCAAGACACATTCGTTTGTTAGTGACTAGTATATGATATCTTGAATGGTTGAAACGCTCATAGTGCTACAGACTCCTAAGAGTTTATTTAAATTTTCTTTATTTCATATATTAATAATGATTTTTTTTAATCAGTTATGATTTTCGAAATAGAGGAAAGCTACTAGAGCAGAGATGCAAGAAATGGTGAATTTTTTCCTAAAGACAGAATCACTCGACAGCATCTCTTACTTAAACATTTCTTGTATAAACAGAATAAATTAAGTATTTTTACCTAGCTTTATTGCAGACTAAATATTGTACTATTTATTTGTTCTGAAATCTATATATTATTTATAGTCTTTGTGACGTTTATCGTAATACGAACTTAGTTACTGATTACATGTTCTACCGGAGTACTTATAAACACTTTTTGTCCATTAAAATAAATCATATCGTACTCATCGTCTCCTTTATTTAACACAAAGTGATATTTTTGAAAGTGTTTTGCATTTCAAAGTTTCAGCCGTTTATTATCACACTTACAACTATATCGTAAATATAAATTTAATTATCCTTTTTTTACAAAACTGGTCTTTTTGGAAATCTAATTATAGGATAAAACTTTTCAATTACATTTGCGTTTGCACAAAACTTTATATGGGCAATGAAATGTTTACTGAAAATCCCTCAGTCAGCGAATACTCACTTCGGAATTGGCCTACATTAAGTATCTCTGGTAAGAATGGAAATGGTTAAATACATTCAAGTAGTTGGGTAAGGTTGTGCATTGATATTGTAAAAATTGTATTTTAAATTTTACTCTGAAGGCTTACTAATCACAGTAAGCTAATACATAGGTTTTACAATTATGAGATACTGGTATTTTATGTAAAAATTTGAAGGTTAAATTAATGCTGTAGTGTTTTCAAAAATCTAAATGTTTTAACGAGCAACGATGACATAAAACAAATCTATAAACATTTTCCAAGACTTCTTAAAGAATAGTTTACGACATTCCTTTTACTATTATTATTAACGTGCATAAATATGTGGTGTATATTAAATTCTACTATGAAATTAAATAAAGCAGAATAAGTTAGCTAAAAGCTATACGCAGTAAATTCAATATTAAGAACTATAGTACAATTTAATTATATTTTTTTAAACTAACAGAATACTTAATTTTATGCATTCGTTATATGACCTAAGGTACAAATTTCGAACTATTGAAAACAGTACTTGTACTTTGTGATATTGTAATATGTGAAAAATATGTACTATTTCAACATATTGAATTTTAATTAAAAATCGTTGAATGAAATATGGATATTGTGTTTACTACATTTTACTTTCATTGTTACCTGAAAAATCAGGATAGCAAATAAGCAGGTTCAACGACGAACATGTAAGTGATTAGTAATCGAAATGGTTTCGTAAATAATTTGAACCTGCGTATGTCTAACAAAGGGGGGGGGGTGAAGTTGTTCGCGTCCGTAGCTTGCTACACGTGCTCCCTGGGTAACGCTAAACGAACAGCAATTTTTGGTAGCTGGACCGTCACTCTTGTGATCTCCCAGTTATGGCAGCTATCGAAGACCAAACAAACGGTCCTTCTCAGGGCCAAACAAATACTGATTTTTTAAATATTGGCTCTCTTTTAAATATATGTTATTTTAACGCCGAGGGTCTGAGCAGATCTAAATGTGAGTGCCTAAGCAAAATTATGATAAAGAACAACGTCGATGTCCTAGCACTCCAGGAGACTCACATTGAGAATTCTAACACCTGTGCAAGAGGCAATATCCCTGGATATACACTTGTAGAAGCCATTGGCCACAGAAAATACGGAGTGGCAACTTATGTTAGGCAGGGCATCGATGATGTGTCCCCGATTTACAAGAGCTGTGATGACGATATTTTTGTACTGGTGGTGAAAGTGTCAGAAACAACTATAGTAAATGTCTACAAACCACCTAATAGACAATGGTCTGACACAGTACTTCCCATATTTGGGCACCCCGTCCTTTACATTGGGGACTTTAACAGTCATCACAGCTCGTGGGGATACTCATCGGATGACGACAATGGTACGAGTTTAACTAGTTGGGCTGAAAATAACAACTTAATATTAATACATGATGCCAAAGACGCCCACACTTTTTATTCAGCCCGCTGGCGTCGTGGTTATACTCCAGACCTATGTTTTTGCTCTTGTGCCCGCTCTCTTAAGCCTTTAGCAGTTGGGAGGAAAGTTCTTGGTGCCTTTCCTCATTCTCAGCATAGGCCTGTGCTTATTTCAGTCGGAATCAAGATTCCTCTTGTAAGATCCTTCCCTCGGCCTCCCTGGAATTTTAACAAAGCTGATTGTAAAGCCTTTACATCTAGACTTGATGATGGCATCAGGTTCATCCCTCCCACGATAAGAAACTATGACCGGTTCACAAAGCTAGTCCTGGCTACTGCTAAACTGTGCATTCCACGAGGATTTCGAAAGAGCTATGTGCCAGGTTGGAGTCAAGAGTGTGAGGACCTTTATAGTGAGTTCAATGACACCGGGAACACAGAAACAGCTGATCGGCTGCTACAATCTCTTGACAAAGCAAGAAGAGAAAAGTGGGTACACACAATGGAAAACCTTAACTTCACCCATAGTAGCCGTAAAGCTTGGTCCCTCTTGAGAAAGCTCTCCACCGGCAAGCCTTCGACGAACAGTTCTTTGTCACATCCGAAACCCTGTGCAATAGCAAAGCGTATTGTTGCTTTGTCCAAGTCAGTTCGCCACCCATCTGACAAGCTGGTTAACTACAAGTTAAACGAATTTAAAAGCAGTCGGCAAGCTCCGTTGGAAATATCGAGAGCATTTGAACTTGATGAAATTGAAGTGGCCATCTCCGCTCTGTCAGTTGGGAAGGCAGCCGGTATCGATAATGTCTTCCCAGAATTCCTAAAGTACTCAGGAATCAAAGTTAAATACTGGCTTCTTACAGTGTTCAACGAAATACTGGCTACAGGTAACCTGCCTGCAGCATTTAAAAGATCTAAAATAATCGCAGTTTTGAAGCCCAACAAAGACCCAGAGCGTATTGAGAGCTATAGGCCCATAGCCCTGTTGAGTGTGTGTTATAAGCTGCTGGAGAGGTTGATCTATAATAGAATATTTCCCATTCTCAATGCCAGCATTCCTATAGATAAAGCTGGCTTTAGACCTGGTCGTAACTGCTGTGACCAGGTGCTTGCGCTAACAACTTTTATTGAGAATGGTTTTGAAAGGGGAGCAAAAACCTCTACAGCCTTTATAGACCTTACTGCAGCTTACGACACTGTCTGGAGAAAAGGCCTTTTAGTAAAGCTCTATAATCTAATTCCTTGCCCTTTCCTTCTGCGGCTTCTTAATTCAATGATTAGCGACAGGCTTATAAAAGTATGCCTTGGCCGTGAGGAAAGTTCTTTCAGGCAACTTAAAAACGGCCTTCCACAGGGCTCAGTACTTGCTCCTTTGTTGTTCAACGTGTACTCTGCCGACATCCCAACAACGTTATCCAGAAAGTTTATTTATGCGGATGATATTGCCTTAGCATACCAACATAATGACATAAAGAAAACAGAACAGGCACTCACTGATGATCTTTCAGTCCTCGCAGATTATTTTAGAGCCTGGAAGCTAAATCCAAATCCTAATAAAACTGAAGTATCATGTTTCCACCTAAATAACAGACTGGCGAACTACAAGTTAAATATAACTCTTGATGGTGTCAAATTGAAACATAATGAACATCCGCAGTATCTGGGAGTTACCTTAGACCGATCTCTCACTTTTAAAAGTCACCTTCAAAAGACAGCAGCAAAGCTGAAAACAAGGGCTAATATAGTACAGCATCTTGCTGGATCAACTTGGGGAGCCAACGCTAAAGTACTGCGTACCACTTCTTTGTCCCTTGTGTACTCCGCTGCTGAATATTGTGCTCCTGTGTGGCTTAATAGTGCACATGTGCGAGAGGTCGATGTCGTTCTTAATAGGGCCATGAGGACAATTACTGGAACTCTCATGGCAACACCAACACCTTGGCTCCCAGTGCTGAGCAATATAGCACCACCTGAGATTAGACGCAAAGAGGCTCTTCTGAGAGAGTTCAATAAGATCGTGTCCAATCCCGAATTGCCCGTTACGCGCGACCTTCCTCAGCAAGATAGCCGGCTCAAATCATGCAAGCCATCACTACGAACAGCATCCCAGTTGATAGAGGAGAACTTTACGCCTAATGCTAACTGGGCGTCATCCTGGGAATCATTCGATGGACGGAACAAGTTCTTGATATCCGATCCTACGAAAGCAGCGGGTGGCTTGGAAATTCCTCGAAAGGAATGGGTTTTATTGAATCGTTTTCGAACTGGGGTTGGGAGAAGCAATCACTGGAAATTCAAGTGGGGTATTACTGACGACCAGACGTGTGATTGTGGCGCAAACTCTCAGACAATTGAGCACATTGTAAACGACTGCCCTTTGCGATTGTTTTCTGGTGGTTGGCTGGTCTGAGTGGTTTAGAGGATGGGTCTCTAAACTGGCTCAGTAATTTGGATTTAGCTTTGTGACGGGAGATTTTAATATTATTTTTAATTTATGACTCAAGAACTTTGTTCTTACGTACTTTTTAATAATTGTAATTTTTAATTTATTTATTTATGGATAGCTGCCTTTGTCCCCCATACGATATATATATATATATATAGGACAGCAAAGTACTGATTTGAAATAAAATGTATATAAGGTTCAATGTTAATGAAATATTATGTTATTGTAATGTAAGTACATTACATAAGTACCTAAAGTTTTTCGTTCTACAACACCAGTAAAATTAGTATTATCTACTTCTCCATGTTGTGTAGTGCTACCTCCCATAAGTAACTAAAGTGTTCTAGCAGCTCAGGAGAGAAGGGCGAGGTCGATAAGATCCATTGAACGATAATAATTTATAAGTACGCTGTGAGAGCCGTGAAAATTGTTTAAAATACAACAGATAAGGGGCCAAGCATCAGCGGCCAGTGTATATTACGGTATTCAGAATTAATAAATAGAAAATTGAATAGGCAGGCAAGACGCAGTTTGATATGTGATAATGGTAGATATCAATAATGGTTTGATATATGTGTATTTTATATTTAAAGAGCAAGATTTACCCTTAAAATAGGTTAAATTATAAACAATATAAGTGCAAACAAAACATTATTGACCTTAGATTTACTGGTGGCCACTACAATAAGACAAAGAGACATTAATTAACAACTGTAAATAGGTGATCATACATAAATTAATCTAATTTAAGTTAAAGTTTAAATTACAAGGCACCACACTGAAGCTGATGATTGATGGTAAAATAAGTCACTGATGACCCGAGCTCATAAATATCCCGCGTTATATGCACAAATATTTTATCAGTCTCAAAACCGTATAATGGCCATATAATTAAATTCAATCTAGATTTACTTATCAGTTGAAGTTATCACCAGTCCCTGAGGTAGATTCAGGTAGTCAGCTGTTCAAGGTGCAAGTAGATAAGCGTCGCGACTTTCACACCGGCAAATGGACGCCGCAGATCCTGTGCTGAACTCTCTTCGTCAACCAGAACCCTTTAACATCAACTACTCGTTCATAAAATCTAAACATACTCATAAGAAAACATATTTGAGACTAAACAACTGGTTTGTTTGACTAAATATTTTGTAGTAATAATTAATACAGTTAACATATAAATAAATATCCATTACCACAGAGCATAAACAATATTCGACCTTAATTTAACTAGATAAAATAACTGGCTACTCCGTGTTTACTAAATTGAGGATGTTAATGGTGTATTACTCAAAATACCAGAGTTTTAGTTCAAGCAAAACATCATTATCGGACCGGTAATTATTTAATTAACTGTAATTAATTTATTAATGGCCTTGGATTAACGATATAATATTTATACTTAAATTTAATACCATAAGAGGAAGCATCATAGTTTAGTTTTATATTCGAATAGGTTATATGGTAACGTACTTGGTATACAACAATAACTGTAATAACTGTAACTTGTATACAACTATTAAATCCTATGTTAACTTTTCTGCAAATGATGTACTGTAGATTAAGGTAACACGAATAAATAAAACTCATAAGTATTGCAAAATTAAGCATGTTCATTTCATACTGAGAAGTTATCAGTTAGAGCTTTTTAACAACATTAAAGCTTCAATAATCAAATACATAAAGTTACATGAATACATAACATACGAATAAGGATCAATTAGTAACGATTTATCGGTTACTATATTACAAATGAGTTAAAATGTTTTTATCTATAAGCCGGCCTGGCTAAATAGCATTTAAAATGCATGCTTTGAGAGTTTTAATATCATAAGATATTTTGGGACAATTTTTCTTGAAGTGTTTTACTTTGGAGACAAAGTATGCAATATGAACACTGCTCTCACCTCAAAAGTCTAGAAAATTACCAAAACTGTCCAGCGACGGTTGAGAAGACCAGAGGGTGATGAACGGCTTCGCTATTCTTCACAATCGACATACCTCAACAGGCGGAACTTCAAACGGCAACGGCAACGTAGTGGCTAAGATCGTTGCGCTCTCTAGGTCAAGGTTGAGCTTCACCAATTAATAAGTTTATCGGTTCGCCAACAATGCAAACAGAAGTACTGTGACACTAATCTAACTCCAATCTCAATAAATCGGAAAACTTTGGGCGCGCTCCAAAATTTATGATTAATAAAAAGAGGTGATCAGTCTCATTTGTCGTGTATTAAATAAAATGAGAGTTTATATTGTCACAGTAGGAGTCTCCCTTTCGACAAAAAAACATAAAATTTAAAGTACATTTTTTATTCATTAAATAGTAATATTATTGATTTAGATCATCAAAATTTTTCAAATAATCTTGTATATATACCAATAAAGTTAACCAAACTTATCATCGCACATTATTTTAAAAAAATTATCAAACGAAATGTATTGGGTTACTCACTAAATTATAAATTAAAAACACGTGTAACACACCTCGTTTACACAATGGGCTGGATTATGAGTGTAGTATTCATTTAAAAATATGCAATTTATTTTGTATATAAAACAACAATAATTAATTGTTATTTATTACCAGTTCACATTTTATGCAACTAAGAAGCTTCCCATACACCTCATTAAATAACACCTTGCCAGTGTAGAGGGCATCCCAGCAAGTACGGACAAGCTGTGAGCCGTGTAAACTGGGCGTATTTCCCCTGAGCCTACAAATCGTGTTACAGGTAAACAACAACAGTCCTCTCCTACAACTTATAATAGTCCTTAAATAACACCTTGCCAGTGTAGAGGGCATCCCAGCAAGTACGGACAAGCTGTGAGCCGTGTAAACTGGGCGTATTTCCCCTGAGCCTACAAATCGTGTTACAGGTACACAACAACAGTGCTCCCCTACAACTTATAATAGTCCTTAAATAACACCTTGTCAGTGCAGAGGACATCCCGGCAGGTACAGACAAGCTGTGAGCCGTGTAAACTGGGCGTATTTCCCCTGAGCCTACAAATCGTGTTACAGGTACACAACAACAGTCCTCTCCTGTAACGATGCCTCACAGGAGATGAGTTTTCTTGCGATTAAGTAAAAACCAATTTTGAATTTATAATTTCAAATATTATGGTACTTTAAGAGTTTAAATTTTTCCCATTTATAAAACACTTAGCATAGTATAAATCCATGCAACTTGTTCATGGTTCGAATACAATAGAATACAATCTAGGTTAAATTAACATAAACAGTTTTTATTGTCAGACTGACCGTTGAATGTAACAGCTGGTTAAACCTGTTAGCTGGCCAATAGCAACTTTCGGTTTATTTATTACTTTTTTAAAACTAATACACAGTTGTCTGAGTTTGCTAATAACTGGCATTTACTTTCTAAACATTAAATCTAAAAGAACCTCATCAAATTACATGTAGTACAAGGAATAATTAGCTTGGTGATACATTTCAATTTTTATCTAATGGCTATTAGATCATATTGATGAATTAAAAACTTTTGTTTTTTAAGGTAAGATAAGAAACATCCAGTAAGAAAATTATATGTTTCATTTAATTCGTTGTTCTTTAAAAGATTCATGTATTTCGGATTATTAAAGAAAACATTTTCGAATAGAACAATAATAATGTTTATGGAGATCTCTATTAAACTAAATTTATTGCACTAAAGTTTTATGGTTAAATGTACCCAAACCAAATTTATAAAGTATTATGAAACCGAAAATGAGAGGATTTTATTTAGGAATGACAGTGACATTCATGTTGAATTTTTATTTAGTGGTCAGATGGTTAGCTAAATATAGACGGAGTCTAATATTCATGGTAAACAAGGGAACCACACAATCACCCGGCCACTTTCCCCGCATCGTACCTGTTGGTTCTGGTCTGGTTAGTGCTGGTAGTGATGGGTAACGTTAGTTTAGTTTAACGACTGGTCATTGACCCAATCAGGTGGTCCCCACACACACACACACTGGCCACATTAACCGCATAGTTACCTGTTGGTTCTGGTCTGGTTAGTTTTAGTAGTGATGGGAAAGGTTAGTTTAGTTTAATGACTGGTCATGGACCCAATCGGGTGGTGCCCACCCACACACACACTGGCCACATTCACCGCATAGTTACCTGTTGGTTCTGGTCTGGCTAGTGTTGGTAGTGATGGGTAACGTTAGTTTAGTTTATTGACTGGTCATGGACCCAATCGGGTGGTCCCCACCCACACACACACACTGGCCACATTCACCTCATAGTTACCTATTGGTTCTGGTCTGGCTAGTGTTGGTAGTGATGGGTAACGTTAGTTTAGTTTATTGACTGGTCATGGACCCAATCGGGTGGTCCCCACCCACACACACACTGGCCACATTCACCGCATAGTTACCTGTTGGTTCTGGTCTGGCTAGTGTTGGTAGTGATGGGTAACGTTAGTTTAGTTTATTGACTGGTCATGGACCTAATCGGGTGGTCCCCACCCACACACACACTGGCCACATTCACCGCATAGTTACCTGTTGGTTCTGGTCTGGCTAGTGTTGGTAGTGATGGGTAACGTTAGTTTAGTTTAATGACTGGTCATGGACCCAATCGGGTGGTCCCCACCCTCACACACACTGGTCACATTCACCGCATAGTTACCTATTGATTCTGGTGTGGCTAGTGTTGGTAGTGATGGGTAACGTTAGTTTAGTTTAATGACTGGTCATGGACCCAATCGGGTGGTCCCCACCCACACACACACTGGCCACATTCACCGCATAGTTACCTGTTGGTTCTGGTCTGGTTAGTGCTGGTAGTGATGGGTAACGTTAGTTTAGTTTAACGACTGGTCATGGACCCAATCAGGTGGTCCCCACACACACACACACACTGGCCACATTCACCGCATAGTTACCTGTTGGTTCTGGTCTGGCTAGTGTTGGTAGTGATGGGTAACGTTAGTTTAGTTTATTGACTGGTCATGGACCCAATCGGGTGGTCCCCACCCACACACACACTGGCCACATTCACCGCATAGTTACCTGTTGGTTCTGATCTGGCTAGTGTTGGTAGTGATGGGTAACGTTAGTTTAGTTTAATGACTGGTCATGGACCCAATCGGGTGGTCCCCACCCTCACACACATTGGTCACATTCACCGCATAGTTACCTATTGATTCTGGTGTGGCTAGTGTTGGTAGTGATGGGTAACGTTAGTTTAGTTTAATGACTGGTCATGGACCCAATCGGGTGGTCCCCACCCACACACACACTGGCCACATTCACCGCATAGTTACCTGTTGGTTCTGGTCTGGTTAGTGCTGGTAGTGATGGGTAACGTTAGTTTAGTTTAACGACTGGTCATGGACCCAATCAGGTGGTCCCCACACACACACGCTGGCCACATTCACCGCATAGTTACCTGTTTGTTCTGGTCTGGTTAGTTTTGGTAGTGATAGGTAACGTTAGTTTAGTTTAATGACTGGTCATAGAACCAATCAGGTGGTCCCCACCCACACACACACTGGCCACATTCACCGCATAGTTACCTGTTGGTTCTGGTCTGGCTAGTGTTGGTAGTGATGGGTAACGTTAGTTTAGTTTAATGACTGGTCATGGACCCAATCGGGTGGTCCCCACCCTCACACACACTGGTCACATTCACCGCATAGTTACCTATTGATTCTGGTGTGGCTAGTGTTGGTAGTATGGGTAACGTTAGTTTAGTTTATTGACTGGTCATGGACCCAATCGGGTGGTCCCCACCCACACACACACTGGCCACATTCACCGCATAGTTACCTGTTGGTTGTGGTCTGGCTAGTGTTGGTAATGATTGGTTACGTTAGTTTAGTTTAATGACTGGTCATGGACCCAATCAGGTAGTCCCCACCCACACACACACTGGCCACATTCACCGCATAGTTACCTGTTGGTTCTGGTCTGGCTAGTGTTGGTAGTGATGGGTAACGTTAGTTTAGTTTATTGACTGGTCATGGACCCAATCGGGTGGTCCCCACCCACACACACACTGGCCACATTCACCGCATAGTTACCTGTTGGTTCTGGTCTGGCTAGTGTTGGTAGTGATGGGTAACGTTAGTTTAGTTTAATGACTGGTCATGGACCCAATCGGGTGGTCCCCACCCTCACACACATTGGTCACATTCACCGCATAGTTACCTATTGATTCTGGTGTGGCTAGTGTTGGTAGTGATGGGTAACGTTAGTTTAGTTTAATGACTGGTCATGGACCCAATCGGGTGGTCCCCACCCACACACACACTGGCCACATTCACCGCATAGTTACCTGTTGGTTCTGGTCTGGTTAGTGCTGGTAGTGATGGGTAACGTTAGTTTAGTTTAACGACTGGTCATGGACCCAATCAGGTGGTGCCCACACACACACACACTGGCCACATTCACCGCATAGTTACCTGTTGGTTCTGGTCTGGCTAGTGTTGGTAGTGATGTGTAACATTAGTTTAGTTTAATGACTGGTCATGGACCCAATCGGGTAGTCCCCACCCACACACACACTGGCCATATTCACCGCATAGTTACCTGTTGGTTCTGGTCTGGCTAGTGTTGGTAGTGATGGGTAACGTTAGTTTAGTTTATTGACTGGTCATGGACCCAATCGGGTGGTCCCCACCCACACACACACTGGCCACATTCACCGCATAGTTACCTGTTGGTTCTGGTGTGGCTAGTGTTGGTAGTGATGGGTAACGTTAGTTTAGTTTAATGACTGGTCATGGACCCAATCGGGTGGTCCCCACCCACACACACACTGGTCACATTCACCGCATAGTTACCTGTTGGTTCTGGTCTGGTTAGTTTTGGTAGTGGTAGGTAACGTTAGTTTAGTTTAATGACTGGTCGTGGACCCAATCAGGTGGTCCACACACACACACACACACACAACACACACACTGGCCATATTCACCGCATAGTTACCTGTTGGTTCTGGTCTGGTTAGTACTGGTAGTTATGAGTAACCTTAGTTTAGTCTTATAATCTAATATAAACACACGTTTTTATATAAGATTCCCAGGCTACAAAATACATTAATTTATGAATTTGTACTAAGGGGATTGAATGTTACTACCATAGGTAGTAACATTTCATTTTGTCATATTACATGATTTTGAAAACGCTATATAATATTATAGTAAGCACATAATAGCCGTAAATGCTGATTTTCAGCGCTAAAAAACTGTTTCAAGTGGTTAACTGATCTCTAGCGTACAAGTGATTTTTATTACTTCTAAGAAAGGAATGACCAAATTTCTGTTGTTTATAGTAGAAGTAAAACAAATGACAATAAAGTTTGAGCATGCGAAATAGCAGTCTAGAACTCAAAATGTTAGAGAGTTGTTGAAATCACACTGAAAAAAACCAAATTTAAAAATACTGCATCACTAATTCCCATGAGGGAATAATACTTTACGGCAACTTTGTAAATTGTGAATGACAATATATAATTACGTTCTGTACCTATTACACTGATACGTATTAATAAGGACAATATTATGTAACAAAATAAGTAAAAATTAACTCAAGGTTTCGATGTAAATTTATGGCGTTGTTAGTCACCCTGAAGCAACGTGTACACCCTGAAAGTATTGCTGTATATTTCACTATACATAAAATAACGATGGCAAAAATCGCATACGGTTATATTTTGCAATATGTATGTGTATAATTTAATAATTCCGATGCGATTCCCATATAGAAAATGATGTCCAATTAAATAATAATTACAGGGAGTGAAAGCTTCCCCTGCCCGTTTATAATTTTACAAAAGTCCAGACAATATTTGAAATAGTGAATAGTTTTGGCTGAAGTATGCCTTTTTCTTCAAAAATTCGAATTATACGTACTTCTTCGTAAGACAGTACATCGTTACATCTGGAATAAAACTCATAGCTTATAAGTGTAGTCACCTTATTTTTATTAAACAAGAATATGTTATGATGAACATCTAAACACATAAAAAATACAATAAAGTTAAAATTACCGCAATATTAAAGTAATTGAATTTAATGACAGTTGAAGGATAAAAAAGAGTTATTAAAACATCTATAGATAAAAAAAGCCTTTTTAAATTCACCTAACACACATATAGAGAACACGACAGCCGAATTTGTATTACATGGAATGTAATATGAGTTATCCTAATATTTCTCATACATCTGGTGGTAAGTATCTCTCAGTGGGAATTACAAATTTACAGAGGAACCAACCTTACTCAGAACCCGTGGTTTTAATCAATAAAATATTAAAATATTCCCCTGAAGTACAATCTCATGAAAAATTACCTTAGATAATGATTATTTCTGTGAAGAAAATACACAAAAGAAACCTACTAAACATTTAAATGTCAGAATTAACCAATATCCGTGTGTTTGACAGATGGTTGAGAGCTTCTGTTATTCAATGAATTAAATGCTGCGGAGATTGACCCGGATTGTAGGCAGTTAAAACCGGAAGTTTCAGCGACTAAACTTTCATCGTCATGTCACTATTTCCGCCAGCTGTTACATTCAACAGCTGATCTGTGGTCAGTCCAAGTATACTTCTTTGTATCTATTTCGCATGTTTCAATTTATTTGTCATTTCTCTTGCGTGACCGTATCTAGTAATCGTATACTACTCAATTTATGGTGTTGTAAATGTGCATTATATATGGTTTGTAACAAGTAAGTTAAAATAAAAAGTAAAATTTTATATAGTAATACGTTATAAATTCTACATTCTTGAAATAAATATCTTAAACTGGATAAAAGTTAAAAATAGTTATTCCATTTTGAAAATAATGACATTATGTTTTAAATTATATGAGTTACAAAATTTAAATGTATTATGTTACCCCCTTGAAACAGCCAATTAAACGTATTTATTTATTTTTATTAAAAATGCGTTATTCTATTAAATTTTATACAGTAATGGTTTTAATAGCACAAAATCTTATCGTTTATAAAATTAAAATGTGAGAAAACATTATACTAGTTTTATTTATTAAAATCTGTATTAATAAGTATGTTTTATAGTACAGCTTTCAATCTTTATAAGCTCAAAAAGATGATTTCCAATTACTTTGTTGTATCTTATGGTTACAATAAGAAATTACATACTATCCCTTCGTAGTGTTTTCCACCAGTATAATTCTAAAGTATAATAATTATAAGAAGAAAAAGACTCCAATCATGGTATTGTTATGAAGATTTTTTTAGATTTTTCAATAAATAATTTCAGAAAACAATGATGAAGAAAAGGTTATTGCTAGGTTAGCAATTATAAGTGACTGAAGGTAAGTTTTGATTTTAAGCATTAAATATTTATAAATTATAAAAATCGAAGAACGCTAAGAATTTTCCAAACGCCCAGAAGGGTTTTTGCATAGTTACATTAAAACGAGACAAACTTTCTAAAATGAACAGTGCCAAGAAATTTAGCTTAGTAATGAATGTGTATGTTTCTATTTTACATACCCAATTTAAGAAACAGCTTTATCCTGACTTTTTGGCTCCCGCTTGGTAATATTTAAGTTTTAAGTTTGTTTATTAATTGGAAAAGCAGAAAATAAAGAACCAAGATCCTTGAAATTTTCTCTTCATATCTTCAGGTATATATTACATACCATATATTAAATAATTATGATTTATGAACATGAGAGATTCATCAAAAAATTCGCAATAAGTTTTAGTCCTTAAATTTAGAATATTTTTTTTTACACAACTCATCAAAAGTTCCTTTAAATCACAACACTTTTGAATCGATTAAATATTGCAATTTAATTTATATTACATATTTGTCATGGCATGCAGTGGCTTTTTTTGTTTTCCATTCTTTATTAATACCACGATTATTTTATATACTTCAAAAACTCAAGAATGTTTGTACAATGCTAAATGATTTTGTCGCCCCATGGAATATCTGAGCTGATGAAGGTATTCCTCCCATTCTCAAACTGAACAAAACGTGATTTTTTATAGGTTTCAACCATTATTCAAGCATTGAGTTTTTTATTTGGTATTATGTACAATATGAATTTAAATTGATATAGTTAACGCAAAGCTGTTGGGATTTTATTAATGTCACTGCCTTTTAAACCATTGATCATTGTGTATGAGCTGATGTGATTGAATACATTCATGGGCCATTCTCAAAGCCTTGCTGATTTTTACCAAATATATCTTTGACAAAAAAATTGTTTTTAATTTTTTTTATTTTTATTTATTTTGGTTTATCGTATCTTTTACTTTATTTTTGTACACAAGGTTCCAACATTGTGTTGTATTAAGTGCTTGTTTAAAGAGATTTTTCCTCAAGGAGAGTAACAAATCTCACGACCGTCACAGTGCTTTTAAAATGATTTTTTCATATGTAAAAATACTCTAATTACAATTATTGTTTAATGATTCATAAAACCTACCAATAACCAATTTCAAAATCATGAAAAATACATTCATAGATTTATATTAAAGTAACTTTTTTAGGTGATGTTATTGCAAACATACTATCATTCCCAGAAAAAAAAAGTACAATTTTGAGTATTTCCATAGTATTCGATGACTAACTTCAAACCTAACATTTTTTTTTAAGACAACCCATAATGAGTACTATTCAAATATAGAGGTTTTTCAATAAAAAAAATGGACTGGTCATGATTTAAAATTTTATATTTGGCGTGTGACGGTTGTGAGTTTAGTGTGACGGTTGTGAGGTAAGTGTGACGGTTGTGAGTGTTTCCTGATGCTTGTGAAAAAAAATGCAATTTTTCGTTTTAAAACTAACCTTTGAACTATAATATCATCGATGGTACTCAATTTTCTGTATTATTTAAAATTTTTTGTTATTAGTTTAATTATATTTTTATTATTAACATAATAAACTAAAGAAAAAAAAATTTTAAAACATAGTATATAGAACAAAACAAAATTAAAATGAAACAGAATTTTGAGAATACGATCAAACTGTGAAACTTTACTGGAGCACAACCTATGTTGATAGACTATATTATTTCACGTTTTAAAGTTATATCAAGGTCTTTAAAGGAAAAGATTCCTCTGTGTGATGTGACCTCTGTTAAAACTTGAATTATATCTTTGAGTTGGACTGAGGCGATGTCCTCGGCATCAGGGAAAATAAATTTTTCACCAGTTGTTTTTCTCAAAAATGTCACCTCGCAGTCACCATCAGCATACATTTTCATCACTTGTCCAATATAATGGGGTAACAGTCTTTTTGTTACAAAATCTCACTAGAACAAAGTCACCATCGGAAAGATCGTTGATAAACACTTTCTGGTTGATTAGGAGAAGTAGGGCTAGTAGAATTGTCCAACGTTTCATCTTCATCCGAGCTATATACTTGATATATATTCATTCGAGACTGTATTTTTTTGGATTGTAGACCACCTAAATCTTTGGTTAAGGAATCAAATAAAATTTATTGTTTATTTACGATATTAAACCTTATTAAACTTAAGAAATATTTGATTTTTAATTTAATCATAGTATTAAAGCAAAGAGTACATATATTATCATTTTCTGTTTAGCTGAAAAAATATTTTTATTTCATTACACTGAGATATTAAGATGAAATTAAAACTGTAACAAACAATATTAGTTTATAAGAAAAATATCAGTTTCAAATATATTTCCAAAAAAAGAAGACATGTGAAATATTTATGAATGAAGATATTAAATAAATAGTTTAAAAGGATACTAGTAGACGGCGTAGAAGAGTTGATATCAGCATTCAATAAGTTGTGGTCATATGTTGTTTGATGGGTACAACGTTGTCTTGTTTCTGCAGTTTATGCACGACAAAAATCTACAGTTCAGCTTTTTTGGACCATCTTGAGAATTCCAGACAACCTGGTGAAGCATCATTGTATTCTTGATCGGCAGCAAATTTAAGTGTGTTTTTTTTAAATATCATCGACTCTTCTATCATACTGGCTCCTTCAACTTGTAAAATAAGTGTTCTCATGTTGCCTACAGAGGCCAAGAACTGCTCAATGTTTGCTACATCTTTTTCCAGACGAACTGCAGAGTCAGCTGTTCTTTTTACAGTACCGCCAACACCGTCAGCAATGCTTTTCCGTGTCCAGCCTCACTGAAATTGTAAGAAGCTATTTGGAACCAAACAATTTCATAAAGTGACAAAACAGGAAAATGTTACTCTTATTCCTGTACTGTTTTGTAGGTCCATCGCTCATGATGTGTACCCTAGTAACGTTCTCGTGATCTTCTTTTATCTTCCTAAATATAGGGAGAAGGTGAGCCCAAATTGCAGCTGCATCATGACGATTACATAAAGAGACTGTGCAAAATGTCCTGATTTTGATTACAGAGCTATCTATCTTCACACATGGTTTTAGCTAGGTAAGCACCTGTATGAAGGGCAAGCTGTTCATTCGAAGCTCCGAAATGACGACTTTGAATTTCACTTGAGTATTTCAGCTGGTAGTTTTCAGAAAAAAATCTACCACGATGAATACTTCATCATCATTCAAATTAGTTCTCACGTACTTTGAAAACTTGCTTTGGTTATGCACTCTAAACTTATGTTTCATGAAAAATACTATCTGAGAACATAACTTGTCTTTCAAAGTTTGTAATGTACATACGACTTTGACTTTCTTAGTAACTTTCACAAGTCTTGTCTGTCCATTTTAACTCGTTCCTCTGGAATTGTTTTCCATTCATAGTGGTATGTAATTGAATCCAATAGTACATCACAGCTTTCATTGAATAAAATCTTGCTCGACTTGCACATCGTACATTCCCTATACATGCAAGTTTTCTTGGTCACATCACAGCAAAGGCTACTCACTAAATCGTTCAAATTAAACATGTTCTATAACTTTATATTGTTTACATTTTTGAAAATATGAATGAAAAGTTTTCATGGTATTTGCACATGCAGGTATCTCGCTTGTTAGTAGTCTATTAACTACCCAAAAAGGTTTTAGTCTGCAAAAATGTGGATATGAAATCTTAGCGCCCTGGGTAGAAACAAACTTTTTGTGAAGAGCCAACATGGAATCCGTTAAGTATCTAATTGCTTTTTAATTTTTTTTTCTAGTAATGGTATCTTTGCGTCCAGGAGTATAGAAAGAATGTTCATCATCAATAAAGAATTTTTGCACTAAAACCTTGATGTTATGTGAATTTGCAAATACGTTTTTTATTTCCAGGCTCTTGTAACTGAGTACTCTTAACCTGCCATATCGTTACCTACATTTCACTGATGACTTTTGATTCTTGTTTGAATACGACTCTAGAATGTTTTTTCTTCCACTTTTTCAGCCTTTTTCTTTTGATGTTTCAATTGTTTTTTCCAATTGCTTTATCTTTTTCCTGTATTTGTCTCTACTTTTTCGAAGTCTTTTTTTCTGCTATCATTTTCATTGCCTCTTTGGTTTTCAAAAACAGGTTCAATGTGTAAGTCTGTAGCTGCAGACGGTGAATTTGGTGGAGATTGTTCATCAACAAAGTTCTCAATTCGTTGCTGCTGAAGTTTATTTTTTGCGTGTTTATGGTAACGCTTTCTCCATTCAGCTCTTGTTTTCTCTTTCACGTTCACTCAAGTCATTAATACTAGGAATCTTCTTTTCTTATCTTCTTTTCCTACTGCGTTCTTTTTCTTTTTTTCTTTCATCATAGCGTATTTTTCAGGATCTTCACGAAGCCTCTCTCGTTGTTTCTTTTTCTCTCAGCTGCAGCTTTTCTTTTGTCACTAGGGGGTGCCATCTTTTTTTTATTTCCATTACTTGGTGGTGTATTCATTTCTTTCAAGTATAATAGTTATGTTCTGTAAACCAATTAAATAAAAAGAAATATGCTCTAAATCTAATAATAAATGAAAATAATTTAAACTATTCTTTACGTGTTGAAATCTCAAATTTGTATTTTAATTTTTGTAAAAATTATGTATTATAGTATAATTAAGTTTTAGATATATTTTTTTATTCCTAATATTTAATAAGGAAAAACGTAATTTATATCATAAAATATATTATACAAGCAACATATATTATCATAAACTCTTTATCACTCACGGACTGGCTAGATCTGCTCACGACCGTCACTTTCTGGGTGTGACGGTCTTGTTGACGGTCGTGAGTGTGACGGTTGTGAGGACCGCATGGTTTATTATTTTTTGTAGGCACACCGAAACATAACCTCAATCGCCATTCCAACAACCACTTGTGTGAAGCAATGCACACACAGTTTATTAAAGTTAAAACTTTGTAATTCTTTATTGACACTTAAAAATAGCATGACAGTCGTGAGTAATAAAGGTTACGTAGGCATGAATACTTACATAAATGATGGGAATACTGGAGAACTTCAAACAAAATCACCACAATTACAGACCATGCGTCGTTCAAACACTTCCACTTTTCCATCCAGCTTGGATATAAAACTACTAGTGACATCTGGCATCAGTTATGAAAACTAAAAGTTACTGTGACTGTCGTGAGTTTAAAACTTGAGGACAGATTAAAAATGCTGCTTTTTACCAACTTTTACTTAAAAAAAAATACATCGAATGAAATAATAATAATACAAAAATGCATTCTTTGTTGAATCAAGACAACAAATGATTTTTATTCCGAAAAAAGGCTGAAAAAAATTTAGTTCAACACGGCATTCTTAGCTGGGGACAAAGGACGGTCGTGAGTTCAACCATACTTTTAAGGAAAGGAAATGCGGAAATAAACATAAATTATGACCTTTAAAAATAATATCTATTAAAAAACATATTTTACTACGCATTCACCAAAAAAAAATTGGGGTTTTATATTTAAAAAAAATGCTTTAAAACTAAAAAGGACAGTAAAAAACCACCGCTATGAGAATTTGCCCTCATATCAACTAAAATAACAATACTACTACTACATTACTATAAAGACACGGTTTCTCTATATATTCCATTCATTGACTTTGCCGCCTTTTAGATCGAACAAAAGAAGTTCAAACAATTAATTACGAAACTAGTTTCTCCATTTCTGCTCATCTCCGTTAGGTGACGTAATAATATATTTTTCATTAACAAAAATAGTGTAACTATAATGAAAATATCCCGGATTTGTAATCTCTCATAATTTAGAGTTCTTGTTAAACCATTTTAGTTATTAATATATGTTGAAATACAGTTTTTTGGTTGTCTGGTAATTTTTAAACAATTTTAAATTAATAAGATTAGCCTCAAACTACGTGAAATACTATTTTAAAATCGGCTTCATCAAGGATAGAAAGAAAATTTGAATTCATATTGTGTTAATAGTAACATGATATAACTTTCATCAATTAATAACAAATTCTTTTTTCATAGAACGTTCAGCAAACATCATTTATAAAAACTATTATCACTAATAAACTGAGACTAATCTATATTTGGCATCGAGATTTCTGTCCATTTAACCCAATTACACTCTGTCTGCATTGGGTGCCAAATAGTTGTTGGGATGATTTCAAACGTTTTAATTTGATTATTTCGTTGTTTTACAAAAGAAAATTGATAGCTTTTATTAGAAATTAAAAACTCAATGTACAATTTAAAACAGTTAGTACGTTAACCAAATTTATAGTTTTAAAAATTATTGCAAAAGATACCTTTAAATCAAAGTGTTTAAGATTTCCTACCAGACATTCTCTGCTTTTTCAATTATTAAAAACCTCGACCTTAGTCTAAGGTCACCCTTTTATCACTCTTTATTAATCTGTAATACGACCAAGGGATATTAACCTGAACATAAAAAATATCAATACTACCTATTATTTTATGTGGCACATATTTAATACTGCATTAAAATGCTCACGCATTTAGTAAAACTATAAAATTACTTTTAGTTAGTAAGTTTGAACTATTGCAATGCACCAAGTGGTTGAAACGTATGTATCTCATGTATAAGACTTACTCTTTAATAAGGTATGCTCATGCAGATATCAGTAGAATAGAAGCTCAGCTTCGTGAAGCATCCCGTGGGATTCATTAAGTAGGACATCTAAGTTTATTATCAATGATTAATCTTTCTGTATCAGCTGATTCACAAAATCCTGTCTATCCTTCCAATAATATTTTTTTTAATTTATACAGTAAAAAATACATGTGCTAATAAAATAACACAAATTAGTGCATTTGTAGGAGGTATTTTTTACTTCTTGTGGCCAGGAATATCGAAAACAATTTAATAATATATGAATGAGTAAAACAATTGTATCTCACTAAAAGTTTGATCAGATACTAGGATTGGTCGATACTTTTCATTCAATTCAAATTTAACTATTATTATTCTAGTACAACATCCTGCAAACATTTGACAATGAATAAGTCAGTTGTAGCCTGCAACCTTTATTTTATAAGATTTTAGTAGATTTTTGAAAGCCTTCACGCTTTTTTGTGTTGTATATTGTTGTATTATACTTCAAAGAAAGAACTTACCTATAACGGTGGCAGTACAACTTCAAAAATATTACCCAGTCAAAACGTCTATCTTATTTTCTGAAAAAATGTGCAATGAATAAACATCAATGATTTTTACTGAGAAATGCTGACTTAA
Organism: Homalodisca vitripennis; assembly: GCF_021130785.1. Lineage (NCBI taxonomy): Eukaryota > Metazoa > Arthropoda > Insecta > Hemiptera > Cicadellidae > Homalodisca > Homalodisca vitripennis. The sequence goes on along the minus strand of NW_025777307.1, from coordinate 16,502 downwards.
ATAGTTGTTTTAAAGTCAGTACTATCACTCAGCAGATAGATGCACTCTGTCAAGTTTGTTCAGCCATTTTTTATCCACTTGCTGCTGTCATTTATCTTACTCTAAACCCCCTCTACTAGTGAAGGAGCCTCAGCAATATATGACATCTACTATGACGCTACAAGTACATACAAATATTACTATTCTGATACATGCAGTAAACTCTAATGCCAGTATGAATAGATGAATAGGTATTAAATATTCTTTTGGACTACCATCCCCGCTCATACTACATCACCTAGTGAGCTATTGAATATTGACGAAGCCTAACGTTAATGGTTTGGTTACTAAATAGTTATTTTTATGTGTACGCCTACCTTGTACAAGTCAACAATTAAATTGTTATAATTTAATAAGTTTACAAACATATTTGGATTAATTGTGATTAAATTATGTTCACGTTTTTACAAAACTGTTAATTACAAAACTTATTACAATATTGTTATATACTTAAACACGTTTTGTATATTAATGTTTCAACATTATGAAGTTTCTACATTTTTAAAAGGTTTACGAAGATATTAACATCACAACTTTTAAATGTATTGTCCATCAATACTGTAGATATAAAAAATCTGAATAAGCAATGTATTTTCAGTTTGATATTTGAAGATTACGACTACACGTTGGGCAGTCCTACCTTTTCTCTCACTAAGCCGGACACGATATTTAATTGGTTTTGGCCTAATATAGACTCAGAACATTTTTGCACATCCCGAAGTAGGTTGGATTTAAATCAACTTAGGATACTCAGATTGGCAATTAGTAAGTAATTTTTAAAACAACACATGAAGAATAATGATGGAATATATATGAAAACTTCAAGCAGGTCTGCGTCTGAAGAGGGTACGTGTTGATCACGCAGAGACCTCAGGAGAGTTGACAGCCTTCTCGCAAACTCGACATTACTTGCCTTACTTAATCAAGGACAAAAATGAATGTTAACACCTGGAAAAGAAAATATAGGAACATGTTCTAGCGCTGCTAGAGTTCCATGAGTGTTTAAGAAAAGTTGAACGTTGGTGTTCCCAATAAGCTCTTTGATTTATATCACGAACTATGCGGATAAATAGTCATTCTATAGGAATAAATTGGTATTTTCTTATCCATAACCTCAGCGTTTGAACTATATAATAGGCAAGTCAACCAGTAAATGACATTTCGTGTCTCAGACTTCAGAGGGATTTTGAGAAAGGAAAATAGGATAAAGTCACGGGCTTTCTCTAATCCTGATTGGTTTCATGGAAGGCTGCAAAGCTTGAATAATTCATTATTCTTCATACTTTTAAGTAAAGAGTTGAGCTTGTAATATATTCTTGTTGTTGATAGGATTTAGTTGGGATAATGTTTATTGTATTACAGTGAAAAGTTATTAATATGTTTGGATCTCAAGTTTCATCTGAACAAAAGACGACCATAGGCAACTAAATTATTTTAGGATTCGGTAGAAGATGAAAATGTCAGCTGCAGCATCTGTATGAGCCGCAGAGTTTATAATATTGTAAATACAGCGCGATAACGATGGAGCGTTAGAGGTTTTGCTTGGCATGAACCGTCATGTACGTTATATTTTACTGCATCACTTCTAGAAGCTATCACAGGCACAAAGAACTAATCTCAGCTGTGATTGAACTGTCACTCGTATCATATCACTGTTACATTTCTGTCAGTAGCATTCTATCAATCAAGCGAGCACGCGTAAATTGTCATGGAATTATTTATTTATTCCGTTACTGATATAAAGCCTAATAAAATATTTATTTTGAACAGGACAACAACTAATTACAATAGTATTTAGATACATTCTATACCATCTTTCAAATCATATTTATGTTATTGTTATTAATACCTTGGTCAAAAAATAATCCTTTATATTGACGAATGCGGCCACCTATACCAGGATAATCCACTGTTGAAGCTTTTCCTAACAAAAATCTGCCAGACCATATCTCAGACAACAAGCCTTGGTTTCTCTTAATCTTAATAGACAATTTTGAAATTCTATACAGTACTCAAAACATTTGGACAGAAACACTGATGATTTTATTATATATGCTAGGTTTTTATTAAATTTCTTCATTATTATAAAATAATGCCAGTTTTTTCATTGCTAGATTGAGACAATGGCGAGCCCTGCATATTACGTACAAAAGCTATGCAGATATATGAAACAGTTAAATTACGCGTTGATGAAAGCAAAATCAGATGTACCTGGTTGCGCCTCACACTGTGAACGACCAGCGCCACTTTCATCTCACCAATGACAACAGCCTGGCCCGTCTGTTTTAGTGCGACAGTTTGTCGCTGTCGACCTCAGTGTTGTTTCTGATGCGGTTTTGGATTCTGAGTTGGAAATATATACATAGTAACTCTATGAACTCTATCTTCAGTTGCCTTACTGCAGCAAAAGCTGGCGTAGGTGTCGTTGCCGGGAAGTTTGATTTTACTGTAGAGCTCCAGATGAAGGATATGATTTAGATGATTGCCATAAATTGCTGAACTTACCTCTATAATCAGGGCTGAAGGAACTTAAAGTTCATGGATTTTTGGAATACAGATCCGGGGGATAATTTTACTTCCAAATTGTGACAGGGGATTTAAACAAACAATTATACTCAATTCACAAATGTATAAGTGTAATAACATTTCCAAATATCGTTTTTCATTACATTCAGTTTAATATATCTTTATTTATCAGATTGTAAAAGTTTACTAACTTTGTGTATATAGATTTTTTCATAATTATTGAAAGAATAAGTACGTAACTATATTTTGTTTCCTATCCATATTTTGAATTATAATTAAACATTATGTTTTAATCGTTTTATAATCGACATTTATAACAAACACCTGTTGTTAAATTCTCCCACCATTGCTTGTGTTTTACACATATTTTATAATTATGTCAATGTTACATGAAGTTATTTAACGAGTGAAATTGTTTGGATATCAGTAGTAAACTTTTTCAACAGTGATAAAATCCTTTATTCCTGTAATAAGTTTTCCTAGTTATTCCAATTGCTTTCCACTATATACTATATTTTCCAAATTCATATTTAGTTCTCGAATCAGTTTATGTAGAATAGTACAAAAAGTAAATTTAGTGTTCTTTTTTAAATATTATACAATATTTAAGTATATATGCTGTTTAATTTGTGGATACGTAGAACAAATTTTAAGTGATATTCAGCCTGTCTCTTAGGTCAGTTTTATACACAGTTTTTAAAATATGTTCCCTTCATTGGTGATGAATATTGTATGCATTATTATTTTAATGAGTTTGAAGATCATTGTGTTATGATACGTTTTATTTTTAAGTAATTTATTTTTTATGTTAACGATATTTCAGTTTACAAACTTTTAAATTTTTATTAAAAAATCTTTAGTTTTTGAAATGTGTTTTCTTTGTTTGATCTACTTGCCTCGCTTTGGTAATTGACCTTGAACTACTATAAATCACAACATTATTTTACTTTATCTAATAAATATATGTTTATAAGAATTGTTTTATATAATTTCCTTTGTCTGTAAAATAAGTATAGGTGCAGATTGTCATTAAAATATAGAGATAACTATGGACCTTTCACCTCATGATAACTTATTAGCGTTACGTACTAGGCTAGGTATTTTGTAACACACTATACAGTTATTAAAGAATTTTTTACATCTCACATATAATTATTTCTTGGTTTTATATAGTCTAGGTTTGTAATTAATAGTTAGTTAACTTTAACAGTCATAATTTGTTGAATACAAAATGATCACCTTTACAGTATCTCACTGATACACATTTAATGAGTATCCATACCCGAGAAGGACTATAACAATACCAAGCCTACAGTCAGATTTGTAAGATATCATAACTTCAGTTGAGAAGAAAACTCCTGCGGCAAACTCGTGAAATACAAAGGCAAAGAATAAATAATTAAGTCAAAAGATGTCTCGGTAGATAGAAGTGCAAATTCTGTGTATTCTCTACTGTACAGTCGGCATAAACTTGTAATTCTTGAAAGCGTCCATTATAAATACGGATTATTAACACATTCTAAAATGTTGTTCGTAATTCATGACTTTATATATGTATATATATATATATATATATATATAATATATATATATATTACTGTATGTATAGTCTTCTTCAATTTGAGACGATAGACTTAACTTTAAAAATATATATTATGCATGTTACTAGTTACCAATTTTACAGCTTACAAATATTATAATGAATTATATTGCTACAGAGTGTAACCTAAAAGTTTTTAAGATTATGATAAGATCGTCCTTGATTTTTTTAACTTAATTATTCAATTACTTTAATTGAAATCTTAACTATTTAAACGATTTATTTGCGGAAAATTCGGTTAACTCAAATAATGTTAGTATTCTCATTGAAGGTCGTAGGATAAACTGAATGTGATAATACATTATGTATATTGCAATTTCCTACGAACGGATTCAGGCGAACATTTCAGGTCTTGATTTATAGTTGTTTAGACATTCGATCAAGTCATGATTTTATATATGATTATATCTTTTCTTTATTACGAAGTTTTATTACGATCAGTCCTTTAGTTTTTACGTGATTGATAAAAAAACACACACAAACAGACACCATTCGTATTTTATATAGCATATTAAAAATGGCAACGTATAATTGTATTTTTATTAGGATTTATAACTCTATATTGAAACTAACATACATACTACAGAATTGAGAGAAATACCTACATAATGCTTTAAAACTAGGTCACGAAGTATTTTATAAAATGTTGTGTCAATTTATATACTTTAATATACATTAGTAAAATGAAAGGATTAAACAAAGAGTTACAGTGCAAAAGTACGTGAAACATTGTTGATGAAGTGGTAAGGATGCCACTTATAAAGTGATATTCATATGGGATTCACCAATTACATTTCGATATAACCTTTCCGGGAGGTTGCTATTGGATTTTATTATTAGCAATTGAGTTGAGTGTGCAGGCCGCGTAAATTAATGCTACTGGGTTATCACGGTTGTGTGTGTGTTGTATTCATATTTCTATTCCCACTATTGTCAGACTCTTGTTGAGTATTCAATACCCGACAGACATATGTTCTCATTTATTAATATTTTACGTATGTTTTAGAAAATTATTTTACAGTCATCCCATTTTTTTCCTAGTCGGCTAATAAGATCATTCCGCTTAAAATCAAGTACGCTTCTTAGCCCTAAAGCTACTCTCATAAAAGACATACGACACTTGAAAAATAAAGCTGTACTTAAAACAAGTTGATTGCAAGTGAAAATCACACAGTCACAACTTAGATATTATTTCGAAATTCCGAAGTCAATACTCTATTATTGTCGCCATTAAAGAAATTTCTAGACCAGTATACATAATTACTGACCACGTACGAGTAACGATTAAAATAAGATAAAGCTTTGCTGAGACATATTTTTTCCAATATGTTGTAGCTAAGAAGATTTCTAAAAGCAATATGTCTATTTGACGATATGAGTGGCACATATCCTGCTATTCCAGAAACAGAGCAAAGTTCAGTTCAAAATGGCCACTAATTAAAAAAAATAATGATGTTACTTACTTTATGTCTCACTCGTCTAACATCATTATACATATTAAAATAGATTTTTTCCTAAATTAAATTCGATAATTGTAAATCTTTTGAAGCATGGATTATACTCAGTTTTAAACGTCACCATTAAAATGACAAAACAAACTTATACCCATTCTTTTTATAAAACATTTATAAACATTATGCGTTACAAAATATTTCTAGAAATGAAAATAGAAGTATGTGAAAAAACTAGTATTTTTCAGACTGAAGTCATCATTGTGTGTAACACTCCTATTTATCAGTAACTATTCACGGATTCACGTATACTTTTAAATTTACATTATTTTAACTATCAAGTATTTAATAAAATTTAATTAAAATTTATAAATCTTCTTCAAGGCTTCTGAAACCTCTGCATTAAATTTTTTGTTATTTCAAAGAATGGCGAGTTAGGGAGAAGAGGTAGCAAGAGGAGAGTATTGAGATACTTTTATCTGGTGAACTTTTATACGTGACTTTTAGCATTTTGACTTTAACTGGAGTTTTTGATGGTAAAAGATCTTCTGAACTGATGAACGGAAGTTTTTTAAATTGGACATTCTTATACTAATTGTAGCTTAACGATTAATTTATTAAATCTTTAATTCATAGTGAGTTAGGCATTTTAACTAGACTTAAGCTTAAACATTATTAAATTAGAAAAACTTAATAGCTTATTTATATTTGTTTAGGCTGCACTAAGATATTATTACCTAATATAGTATATTGTAATACAACCTACCTATAATCCTGTATATGTGTTAATTAACTGTTCTAATTATTACTGTGTATCATATTGAATTTTCGTGTAATCATTTTAAAAGGTTGTCTAAAAATTGGCTTGGACACTGTTTACATAAATTACAAGGTTAAGAGCGTTACTGGGACTCATTGGACCCGAAGTGAATGGTGATCCAGGAAACAAACCATCAACTAGATAAATAACACATACATACTATTGTTTCGTGATTTCAACAATTGAAAACATTGATTTGATTGATTGATTCAACAGTTAGAAAAGGGGTTCATTAAATTGAACAAATATTTGTTGAAATTTTTTTGTTTTGTTTTTTTTTAACACTTCTGTTTATATTTAATGGCATCAAACGCTGCATGTATTGTCGCATATTTTATATTTCGTAAATAGAAATGGTTTCTTGTGAATGTTTATATATTGCTTGATATTCTTAACACTTTTGTTCATATATTATAATGGCATCAAAATTTGCATGTATGTTTCTTGAGATGTTTTTTACATATCCATGAACATAGGCTACGCTAAACTTTATTTTTTCTTTCGTATTGTATTTGCTCATATTGTATATGTATTTCTTAGTAGTATATAAGTAAATTCTGTAATTTATACGCTACTTTAATTAAGTTTTTTACGGATCCACCTGCATGTTGCACTTGTTTATGAACTATATTGCTGTTGTGATTTTTTCTTTTTATTCACGATGTTAATGTTATTTGGCACTTGTTTTGCTTATTCTTGCTTTTGTTTGCTTTAGCATGTATGCTTGTAAACTATTTATGTAAGTTGTTTTTATCAAACCTCTTGTTATTTTCATAATACCTAAATCAAATGTAAAATGGTGTATACAGTATGTAAATAAAATACTTGGTTAAATAAATATTACTGTAGACATTTTTTTAATGATAAAATTTAACCAAAAATAGTGTTGAAAGTAGTGAGGAAATAGAACAGTGTACATTTTCTATTTGATGAGAAAGTCTCTTATATATATATATGTTTTATCAATCTATTAAAATGCTTTGTTAACATATTGCTACAACTTACAAATCAACTCTCTTCCAAATCAATGCAGTTCTGAGCTCACAGAGGCTTGCAGTGACCAACGTACTTACAACCTGGACACAGACTGGTTCCAAAGATATAAATGTACTAAAAATCCAGTAGCCTTAGATTTTAATAACTTTTTCGGGTATTAAAAGTTAAAAAAAGCAACTAGAAAATGGAAGCGGCTTTCAAGTCAAAGTATCGTTGAGTGTCAAAACGTTTAGAGACTTCAGTCTTTCAGATTCAAGGTATTTTCAGATTTACGTGGCTCCAAGAAGGCACACAGGGTTTGCTTGTCTATGTAAGCTCAGTACAAATTTTAAAATTATTTTAACGGTTTGAATAATAGTACCCGTACATAAATTGTATTGTTTTGTAATTACTATAAACTTTTGTGGCAATAGAAAAAAACATTTCTTTCTAAATACGGAGTACTTTTAAATAGCAGAACTTTCCAATACTGGGTAGTGAACAAATCAAGAGAACTATATCCATCAGAGCTTGGCATCTACACTCCAGAGCTTTTCTTTCTCCTGTAAGCTCTCTGAGGCCAAAACCTTTCAGGAGCTAAAAATTTCATATATTCTGCAACGTTTTATTGATTTTTTAGCTCATTCCATTGTCTAAAAAATTCCTAAGACCCTGAGGGAAAAAACCCTCTTATTTTATGTTGCATTTAGGTAGTATCCGGTGGCCACTAGTTTTTGGGAGAGATTTTTATTACTGGGAATTTACAACACTACATTATTAGAAATAACAAAAATTATATGACTTCTTCTCTTCTCACTCGTGAAATTGCACCTTACTTTGACGGTCAGTTCTTGTTTTCTACCTCCCAAAAGTAAGCGATGTCGGCGAGAAGGAGGCCACTCCTTACCTATGGTAAAATATTTCATACATCACACAACATCCAATACTTTGACTATTGTTTCGTTTATATTATACACTTTAGCTATATTATATTTAGTATTATTATTACTTTATCTAACAATAATTATTTATTATATTCATTAAAATATTAAAAAATACAGTTAACATTATTGGAAAAAATATATGTCCCCATGTGTTGTTATGGGAGCGATGGCGGGTGGTAACTTCTATGGTAAACTTATGATCAATCAATCCGGATAGCTTAACACAACGGTGTGTTACTATTTACGGTATGTTATTATTTACTTACTGTTTTTATTATTTACTATTTAATTAGTTTTTGCTTCATTCAATGTCCATATACATATGGAAGGCTTTATTTCAAGAAAAGGCCTATTTACTATTACCCTTATATAAACTGTAATATCTGTTGTGATTTGAATATAAAAAGTTTTCAGAACAATAATTTTTCTTTTATATATAATTTTCAAAAACTACACTGATTATTCCAACCTCAACAAAACGAGTGTACGTACTTATCGTATTAAATTACAATTAAAAGAACCAAGCTTAAATGTTTTAAACCAAAACCAATTCTTTGGAAATCATAATTTACAAATGAATAATTTATTATGACTTTCATAAATATTCTTATAATGGTAAAACAGCATTATAAAGGAAATTGATGACAACATTGCATCTAACATCAGTAGCGATTTGCCTTATCTGGCTTGAAGACAGTACGGCTCGTTTACCACATAGCACATGGAGCATGCATGTGTGGATATTGTCTCTAAAGATTTCCATAATATTGCTTGGATAAGCGAGTTTTCAATATCACACAATTCGAAACTTTTATCTCTACAGTCTTTAGGCAATAGTATGAAAATTACCACAGAGTAGTTTGTTTATAACAGTAACATAATTTACTGTCGTTGACTATCGTAAAAAGAACATTCCTTTGTTTTCTGTATTAGACCATAAAATAAACAACTAATAATAATATTGTGATCGTTTATACAGGTATACTGATTTTCTATCTACTGAAATCATCAATTATACATAATAAAATTCCCTAGAAATTTTAGTAAAAATAAAAATTGAATATGTAATAAAGTATTAATTGTCCCAATTGAATATCACGGGATACACAATTTTAAAGAGGTTTGTATTCCTTTGTAATTTGTAGTAAAATAACAAGATTGTATCGAATTTAACTCTTCTCTTCGTGTGGGTCTATACATTTTCCGGTGTTCATCCCAAAAGTAGATGCTGTCGATAATAATGTTAAATAACATGTTACCCATTCCATTTCCACCACATTTCTACGATAACGATATTTAGAACAATGCAATGCAATTATCTCGTACCCCGACCATAAAACGACGACGAAGGTACGTAGCTTCGTCTGCAACCGGGATGGGGATCCAAGAAATGTACTCATGGAAATAATTAAAGCGAATAGATGGTTATTCTGATCAACCAATTCATTCGGTTTTTTCTGATAAATCAATTCTTTCGGTTTTTTTCTGATCTACCCAGTTCACTCGGTTGTACTGATCAAATAGATCCCTGTGTTGTTCTGGTCAATTAAGTCATTCTGTTTTTCTTAACAAACAATTTACTCGGCTTGTTTAGTAATTCAATTCAACACCGTTGTATTTTTACGTATCCTTTGAGAATTCTTCACTGGAAAACCTATAAATGACGTAACCATTCGTTGCTGCCGGAGTTTAACCTGTTTTTAATAAGATATATGAAATGAATGTCACATATCTTTCATTATAATCTTAAAATTTGTAATTCATTCGCATAACACTTAACATATTATCTTCCATTTTTTTACTTCGAAATATAAAATTTATCAGTGAATGTATTCATAAAAAATAGATTTGAGTTGTACTGAAACAAATGATTACGTTTTAGTTACAATTCCGATTACTTTTAATAGTTTTTTTCCACTGAGCAACAACTGTGTTGCATTTTTTAGGTAATGGCGCATCTCAGAAGAAGTTACCATGGTACCATAAAAAGTAACATAGTTAGTTTTTTCAGAGTGTAGGATAAAATTACCTAATTTATATAATTTCACATTTTTAGTTACAAGCGATTATTCATTGTGACTACCGCGCCAGTTTCATTGTACACTTTGAAGCTTGCCACTAGGTTTAGCCGAATATTTCCAAATTAATATTTTATTGAACGTTTACTTCAGCATTTTGATGTATAATACTGATATTTAATAGAAAACCTGATGTTAATTTTAGTAATTCAACATAAAATAAATGTTTCTACACTTGTATTTTTATACATGTTTTTACATTGTTTTGTTATGATGAAAAGAACCAAATTTCCTAGAATAGGTAAGGATAACTTAATGATCACCATGTCTAATTATCAACTAATTAGAGTGACTAATATTTGTCACAGCTGATTGTTGTGGCTCACAAGCAGCGTTGGTACAAAACGACAGTTAATATTTAGTTTCTAGTAACCGTTTAAGTTTATTAATGACTGTAACGACTTCAGCTATTTTATCTTAGTCTCGTTTTTGTATGATGTTTATGTAAAAAGTTTTCAAACGGTTACAATTTGTAATATAAACATCTTAAGAAATTAGTTTAATATAGAAAAGCAGATCGTTAAATGCACATCAAAACTACTGTATGTGCAACATTACAAACCAATAGAGTAAACCGTTATTAAAATAAAAAATTACTAAAGGAAAAAATCGTAACCGTGGCTATGATGGTAATTAATTAGTTTTATAAAAATTTGAGTACGATATTTTGGTTTTTCGATGGTTTAGAAAAAAAATAGTTAAAAAGGTCAGCAGACAGTTCTGAGAAATGATGTATTTATACTTTTCATCAGGAGTGGTTTTCGCCTCTGAAGATAAGTTCTGTTTAATGGTGAGTGTGAAGAAATGTTCGGTGAGTGCGACAGGGAGGACAATTACAATAGGCAATTTTTTTTATAAAAAAATCCACCTAAATCTTTTTCTTAGGATTATAATTTAAAGTGTTTCAATTAAAAGTAAAACACTACAAGTTAATTGGTAGTGTACACCACTAGGCTAGACTGTACACTGTAAGGGTCAGAGAGAGACCCTTACCTTAACAATAAGCCGAGTTATATTTTGGCCGAGTTGCCTCCTTCCCCTCCCACAACCTAGACTCCGTGACGTATTTTGTACTGGATTTAAATTAACGTCATCTATGTTTAAATAAATAAAATTTTAATTTAGCTAGGTAAAACATAATCTTTCAACTGGAAAAAGTTTTAAAAATGTCAGTAAACATAATCAATCAGTGGATAATTTGTAAAGTTTGTCACAGTTAGAGTACCTAATAGTTATCGTATGTATTCTCATAAATGTATCAAAGAGTGTTTTTAAGTTGGGAATTTGAACGGCTGGAGTGATTTCAAAACTTTAAAAACCCTGATTTTCCAAGCGAATTTTAAGAGAGGGCATAAGGTAAAGCTTGTATCTAGAAAGATTTTAATTAAGATAGCGAGTGGGAGTTTTGTTTTTTATTTAGGTGTAGTCTTCTTTTTGGAAATATGTTCTTTTTACTTACGTCATCGACAAAATATTTGAATATAAGAAATGGAAAATGTGATATAAAACAGCTTGTATACTTGATATATATATATATATATATATATATATATATATATATATATATATATATATATAATATCCAACTTACTGGACTACACCAACTGACTGGATTACGGCTATAAACATTTATAGGATTGTTCAGTAATCTTATTAATATATTCGAAAATCTTAACTGCAAAATTTAAAAAAGAAAATTTTACATAAAAACTCTATGTAATAATTTAATTTTTTTTTACAATTATAATGAAAAGGTATATTTTAATGTATTAAATGCGTTATAAAATTGAAGCGGGGTCAGTCAGTTCGCCAGGGAATAGGGTATGAAGCTTCCATTATCCTGGATGACATTATCAGTTCAGTATTCAGATCCTTTTAGTTATTGAATACCCTGTGGCTACGTATAAAGCGTTCAGATATACATATGGGAAACACATATTCTTAACATTGTTCATATGTTACTGTTCATTTATTTGTTGTCTTAAAAATAGTTCTAAAGTAAACAACAAACGATTAAAAAGTAGATAGATTATTGGAAGGTTTAATATTACCATCAAACCCTGTTATATTACAACCTGGTAATCTACCTAAAAAGTTATCCATTTACTATCTAATAGTACATTTTATAGATGTTATACCTAATGTGACAACTACCTCGTTATTCGGTTATAAAAGGCAATTTAGTTTCAACAACCGAGGAAGGTTCCGTCTGAGATACTGTGGACGTGACCCTGGCAGAATTATGAATTTGAGATTTTGTATAAGAAAAGTTAGGGACGTGAATAGCAATAACTACTTAAGTTTTATGTGCTGATTAAAAGAATAATTTTATTTAATTTGTTTTAAAAAACTACAAGCTTTAATTTATTAATTTGTACAATTTTCATGTTTACGTGTTAAAATATTGCAAATTTCTTCACTTTGCTTAAGTTTAATTATTTCTTAAATTTCGAATCTTAGGATAATATTTTCCTATTTTTTATTTTAGGCTGTCGAAGGTTAAGTTTAAAAAAGGGCCATGAGGGTCTAACTTTGCGTGTATACGTACAACATTTTTAATTTCTTTCCTCCTCAAGTTTTCATTATTTTTCATTTTACATATTTTAGTTGAAATTCTTTCTTATTAACAGAAAAACAACAATAAAAAATACTTGGCATATGTTTATATGCCTTGATAACGAAAGATTCTTTTATAATCTCTTTTATTTAAATTCTCAATCCACCTAAAAATTCTGAACAGGAAGATAATTAATTGTCCATACTTCCTTGAATGATTTGTAGACAGTCCGTTGTATTTGTTCAATAATAAATTGCTTTCAAATCATGGATAACGTCAGTTTTTATTTTGCTTAATTTTTATGCTGCACCTACAACCAGATATCACCTCCACAATTTAAAACTGTCCTTAATATTTAATCTGCAATTTGAGTCTTCACCTTGCAATCTTGCAAAATACAACAATGTCTCCCACTTTTAAATACTTTATGAGTCCTATTGCTTCTTTTTATTTTTATAATTATGATCATGTTGCTTCGTTAAATTCGATAATACACAAGCCGGTCATTCGCACTATGTAAAACCAAGGCTTTTGTTATAAATGTAAATTTAGTCCCGTTTTAAGCAGCAACTCATTACAAAGTTTTTTAATTAAAAAAAAATTTAAAATCAAGAAATTTTGCACTATTCACAAACGAATTATACCTTACTGTATTTTCCACGATTCTTCATCCCATTTACTCTATTTTCAATATACAAACGAGCTAAAGATGTTGGTCAGGTTTCGGATACATCTTTCATGTTCATTACCTTAGGGGTTGTATGGTATAGTCTTTTGAGTTTTTTCCCCCCAAAAAATATTACTCCTAACTTTTTTACTCGTAAAACAAGCCGCGTTATCCAAACCTTTAATCTTACACAACCCAAAATGTTTAAATACATTTTCCTTTAATGCTAGCAAAATATTACCTGAGTTAAATTTGGAAAACAAGTGCAAACAGCCAGTTGAATTTCCAGTAGTCATCCACAGCCACCGGGATGTATTCGTTGAGCGACGAACTGTAACGGTTCTTAAAACGTATAATTCCTCTATATCTTCAACTACACGCTTTACCACCTAAACAAAACATCACAATGTTTAACATGGGTTTATAAATATAATAACATTTAAAAAGTGGTTTCAATCCAATCTTTTCGTATAACTAACTTCTTTTTTCTCTGTATTGGTATTTAAAATAAATAAAAAAAAACAATATTGTAAGTGTGATTCAAAACTGTAACTATTACAACTGGGTTCCTGCAATAATTTTAACTTCAAATTAATATTCGTATAATTAAATGGACAACAATTATTCTTTACATCCTTTACTCTTTGACTCGTGAATATTGCGTCATTTTCGGCCATTGACGTATTTTTTGTGTGTGGTTGTATTTAAATATTCCAGGACAATTTTTAAACATTTTATCTTAACTAGCTATTCACGTAATTAAACAATCTTTAGTTTCCAACAGAAACAAATTGTACTTGTGACTCATTCAATTTATTTAGTCTTTTTAGCTAACCTTTCTCTATATAGCTAAACATATGTCATCTATTACACTGTCAACACATACTTTGTTTCCTTCTTAATTTTTTAATACAATGGTAATGGATTTTATCAGTTTGATTTCAATTTCAATCATTAGTAATCAGTTTTAAATATTTTTGAATATTGTTTATACTGGATTTTTGCTAGCTTTTACAACCTACAGTTTTTTGTTATGTGATGTTACTTTGTTAACAATTTCTTGTTGTATCTTACAAACCATGTAAATTATTTTAATTTTTCCTCTAAATTGCATTCAGAATATTTTGTTTCTACTTTCTTCTCCGTTTTTCTGATCCATATTTCATTCCTCTATTTATCCATATGTTTCAAGTTTAAAAAAAGACTGCTTTCTTATTTATTTACATCCACATGTAAAATAACTAATATTTAAAGGTTCTTCCCATGGTTTTGGCCAATATGTGTGTGTAAAACGCAAAAATAACTGTTTCTCGATAAGCCGCTCACAACACTTAATCAGATTTTTAATTTTTTGGTAGCTAAATCATTATTCCTCATAGTGGGATGGGTTATAGTTTACGGGTATTAGGTTACGAAACTTCCTGTATATATAAAATATATTTTTCTGGATTGAAAATTTTAGAAATGTGTATTATAAACTCTTGAACATTATATTACATTTATATATTTTCAATCTATACTTAATCCTACAGAGAAACGGAAAAATTTGAAGTGAAGATTGTACACTAAATGATGAGTACAGTAATTTGAAATGACAGTTCCTTATAACATGGGATCACACAGTCCTAATTCGTACTTTTGGTGGAGATTTATAATAACCGTTATAATTGTCATTATAGTTGGTCAATAAAACTGTTTATTGTTTTACATAAACATATTTTCCAAATAAATTTAAATTTTAAATTTAATTCTTTTTTGCATTGTACATTAATATGGCAATTAACTACAACATTTCCCACAATAAACCAAAACTTTCAAATCGATTATAAAATTATAGAATTAAAATCATTTTTAAGGCAAACAAGTATTAATGAAAAATAGAAATTTTAAATATAGTTTTTATTTGACCATAATACTTCCTCTTTAATATTACGTTGAAAATAAAAAACGTAACTATTTTTAAACAAAGATTATTTAATATTTTAGGTCGTTTTTCAAGGTCGGCGTCTCTTACGGGAGTCTAGTGGATTAGAATGAGAAAGTCGTGCGCTGTTTCAGTGGTTACCGGCCCGGTTTTACACAGTTTAACGTATAGTTAATGGTTGTTTCTAGGGTAAAGAGGGTAAAAAGAATGTTGATCACTGGTTTTTCTTACCAATCGTTTGCCTACCCACATAACGTTCATATCCCCATAGTATTTTTCACTTATAACTGTAACACGAAGCTGATGGAAACCCCTTATTTCACTTAGTCCTAATGAGACCTATGCGCTTGCTTCTGGAATTTTCAGGATGGGTATGGTTGGTGGTAAGAGCCAGCTTCCTCCTGTCCCGTGAAAAGGGAGATTTATCTCAGTGATTTAGCATCTGTAATATGCACCTAGCTTGTCCTTTAGTTTCAGTAATCGAGCAATACAACCTGATTTATTAGCCAGGAGGAAAGTGCTATGTCCCTTTGACTATTCGTAGAATAGACCTTGTGTTATATCAAAAAGAATACAAATATCATTTCTTAGATACTTCTAGGAGATCGCATTACTATGTACCATAGTCATAATCGTTATGCTGAATCGCGGTAGGAAGTAGGCTCCATTGTTAACTGGACGCGGTGCGTGGACATTGTTTGTTGGTTTATGACCAGGAAAAACAGCTGATCGAGATGTCGACGGTGATACGTTCCCGAGCCGGTTGGCTTGAGGAGAGAGGGGAGCAGTATTTGGAGTGTCGATCACAGCGTACAGACGTCGAGTTTAGAAGCAGTAGTTCTTCCTCTAATCCTATAGTTTAGGATATAGATTAATTTTTACCGGATGTAAATTTAAATCAAGTTTTTAAATTTTTTTTAA
>NW_025777306.1:0-17128 GCF_021130785.1 Homalodisca vitripennis | reverse complement strand
TCTCACTCTACCACTCAACAATTGTTACCAGTCTAGTTAAACCCAGATATTTATATCAATTTCAAATTTAATATCCAGAGACTTAAAAACGCTACCTACCCATTATGGAAAAGTTAATTTACAGGAAGGGACTGGTAGACCCAAAAAACTGGGAACTAGCAGGTTATCTCAACTATCTGATAGGAATCGCACTTAGACTTTTTCAGAGCCTACACAATAGTACCAAGATTATTTTCCGAATTAAAATCCCATTAATACCTTCCTAATATGTTACACATTAGGGAACCTAAAAGTGGTGTAGGAATTAAAACAAAAACTGGGAATGGGAAGGTTTTATCAGCTCCTGCTCACGTCCCCCACTCAACACATATTTTTTTCAAGTCTATTAAGGTAGATTTTTTTTTTGCTGAATGTTAAAATTTCATTTAATATCGTCACTAAATGTTAACCTATATGGTCGATCTTATAAGAGGAGAATTAGGGTCAACCCCTAAAACTTAGATTTGAGAGGTTTTGAACAAAAAATTTTCACGACCGCACTCCTAATTTTGTTTTGTTTTCATTTATAACGACTTTGTTCGTAAAATGGTATTATTCTCACACTAGAGCATAAATGTTACCTTATGTTAAGTTATCTATTTGTCTTGTAAGGCGACTGTAAAATGGGTCGTTACTAACTAAAGAAAAATACTTGACAGAATTTGAAGGGCCGTCATTTAAAATTTCTAAAAACTATAATCTTTCAGAACGAGGAATCAAAGGATTCTGTTATATTCATATAGTTAAGGGAAAAAATCATTCGTTTAGGTTTTCATGGGAGACTTTCATATGATAGATTTTGGAATGGAATACCTAAAAGTTGATTATGAATGGTAATTACATATCTGTCGGGCTACCTGGGCAGTTGTGTCATATCGGGACAAAGTTTTCACACTATAGAGATCCGCCGACTATTTGAGGTTGTTCTGTCACCCCCGGTTTTGGATCAACCATTCCAATTAAAAGTTTATAAAAAATGAAATAAGAAGGTGGATAAAATTTAAATTTTTTTCAGGTAATAGGAATAAGTAGTATCATTTTAGTTACCCTATTAATAAATTGGGGAAAAAAAAGGAAATAAAACCGCTTTTCTTATGCGATTTATTGTGGACTTTAGAGGCTTGTTCCACATTTAGATATTAGGAAGGAACAATACAACTACTAAACGTTTAATAATATAATTGATTACACGTCTAAGATTTCATAATGAACAATTAAAAACAAACGCATTTTTTTATCCTTGAAATTGCAAATGATTACATGAAAGGTCATATTCAATTCTTTCAAAACAGCCGTGAAACTGTAATTCAAATGTTACCAATTTCTAAAAAATAGGTTTATGAAGTTTATTATTTTATTATACTTGAAAAAGAATTTTTCCATATCAGCCACGTTGTTACACTAACTGTATCATCTGGAATAATAACGGGGAAAGGTATACAATAATTCCTGTCTGCCAATTATAAATTTCAAATCAACACCATTGGAAGAAGCGATAAAGAAAATTATGATATAACAATTCTTGATATTCAAATATTTTACACGATGCGAAAAATAGTTTTAAAGAAAAAAAAATGGGAGCAGTGGACTTAACACATTAAAAAACTATATAATATTAGTTTTAATTGTTAATTTCGGACCATCTTTACTGCTACTTTCTCTTCCCAAAACATTCTCTCCGAATCCGTTACACATGAATTGGGCAATAATTTAGTCAAAACAGCTGAATAAACTGTTTAATATTCATTCTCAGGTTGACACAAAGCAAATAAAAAACGGTAATGTTGAAATTCAAAAACCGAGTCCCCTGCCAATGTCTTGACTTTTCGCCAAGACATCATATTCCACATCATAAACAGTCTCTTCAGGAATTGTCTTAACCCTCCATTGGGTTCAAATTAAGATTGTTAAATAAAGTGGGGGATGATACACGTTACGACCTGAAACCGTTTCCACTCGCACAGTCCTCGTAATTGCATCAGCTTAACTCATCTCTTTTGTCAACTGGGCCCACCTACTCGCAACTCACAGCCCACTTTAATCAACCATCTATCTATACTTTTATTTGATATTAAATAATAATCCCCCTTGGGATAGGTATAAAAAGTAAATGGTTGAGCGTCATACTCCCCAGATCTCCTTTTGAGATCAATTATTGGTTTCATTAGATGGGTGACAAGTAGTCTATTTTTTTTTCATAGCTAGGCTGTACAAAGAATACAGCGTGCAAATTGTACGGAGTTAAACGGACTAATAAAAAAGTTTTTTTTAATTTACATAATACGACATTACTTATGAATGA
This sequence comes from Homalodisca vitripennis, assembly GCF_021130785.1. Taxonomy (NCBI): domain Eukaryota; kingdom Metazoa; phylum Arthropoda; class Insecta; order Hemiptera; family Cicadellidae; genus Homalodisca; species Homalodisca vitripennis. The sequence continues at coordinate 14,787 of NW_025777306.1, read as the reverse complement.
TACTTCCTTTAATTGGTGGAAATTCTCTCTTAGATAGAATAACCTGCGGCCCGAATATGTTTGGGGTCCACTTAAAGGAACAAAACATGATCTGACAACAGGATTAAAAAAGTTTGATATTGTAATTAATAGAAACGCATTATTATCATTTTGAAATGGGACCGCTCCTAGGCGGAATTCATAAAAATTTTTTTGTGATACTCTACATTCTTAATGTTATTGTCCCCCACGATAACTGATATGTATGTACGAAAATATCACACACAAGTATTTATACTCACTCTCTTCCCGTAGACCTCAACTCAGAACTAATCATACCCAAAAGTCTCCTATTTACTATAATTAATTTTTTGCCTTCTACTGTTATTTATCTGACATTCTCTTAAATAATATCTTAAATCTGTGATAGGTCTTTTTTTAAAACATTTCTATTAGGCATATGTTGCTATTTTTTTTTTAGCAATACGGACGCAAATTTATTTCGCATACAAAGCAATGCATGGACATTAAACCCTTATTTCTGTTTAAAAAATTGCTGTCTATACATCTAAAGAACACTTGCAATATACGTACTTAATATACTCTTTAAATATTTCAGGTAAAATAAAATAAATATCAAAGTTTTTTTATATTTTATTTTTTTAACGTGCACCAGCGGAGAAGTTGTCTAAGTTGTGATATAAATATTGAATAGTATATTGAAACAAAACGGAGATGGATAAATTACTTTGAATTCACCTAAGTTTGCGCCCAAATTGTGCTTGTCCTACTAAAGTAATAAAGTTTTTAATAAATTAATCACGGTAAATATCTCATTCAAAATAAATTGCTTATCATTCTTCATCATCTATAGCCATATTTCCTCGCTAGAGATAAGAGCAAACGGTCAAATCTCACAGAACTGAATTATAGCTTGAGAGATCTTGTCCGTAATAATTTGATTTACCTTATTTAAAGCCAATCATAACAGGTGAAATTCAAAATTATAAAGTCCCTTGAGAAAAATTGGTAAGAATATTTTGGATAGTTGGCTTCTGATCTTCAGCCACTCCCCGTCGCATTAAGATAGCCCAATATTACCTTTTATGTATAATTGTTTAATGAATATGAAATTTAAATTTAAGATACTAATAAACTTTCAGCTCCCGCTTGTATTTGTATGTAACATTTTTAATTTATGTTTATACGTGTTTCTTAAATTTCCCTTTCAAATCGCTTCTGCTATAGGGGATGAAAAACCAATTGCATGGTAAAAATTGTGACGAGTCTATTCACATAGAATAAAGAGATTATAACTGATTTTAGATACACCGTAACGATTGACATCCTTGTTTTGTTATCAATGTTTATCCCTAGTTATTTCCACGGACGGTTAGGTCTGCAGTTAAGTCCATATTTGTACCCAAGAAGTGTATACCGTAATTGGCTACTTGTTACTGTATTACTATGATATTTAAAAATGTCACAGTCTGCTATTCTATGTGTTTTCATGCGAGTTTTTACTTAACAGTGAGTGCTTATCAGATCAATTCTTTATGAGAATATATTCGTAGTATAGTAAAGTTCAATTTGCCAATAGTATTTTAAGCAATAAAAACATATTTTAATACAATTTTAACACAAAAAATATATTAAAGCACATCATAGCAAAAATCACTTTTGAAGGAAGTATAGTATGTGAGATAAAAATAAATTTAAAAAAGAATTTGCCACATTGAATCAGGTGAGCTCTCATGATAGAGGGCTAAAAAGATTTTGTGGATCATGGATCATTATCTTTGTATTAACATTGTCTGAGACTGTGTAAAAGACTAAAAAGAGCTGATTGATAGACATTTATCATTACAAGCTAAAAATAAAGTCACCATTTTTGTTAGGGTTTTCAATATAAGCCTCACAATTTCATGCTCGAATGTCCTAATTTGAATATTTATTTTCTTATAAAAAAATGCCACCAGCTCAAAGAGATCTTTTCCAAAATTTTTCGAAGTTACGCAAAAGAACTAGAAGCAGTGTTTAGATGTTTCCCACAAAATATTCCAATCATCAAAACATTTCCAAATATCATTTACAAAGTTTACTTTACTTAACTTTAAGTATATCTCTGCAATGGCAGTATATTGTCATATGTCAGTATATTTTAATTTAATCTATATTAGCTTGTTGATTCCTTCTATTTTAAAATATAAAGGCTTGAAATTGTAATAGATTGAAAACTAATGTAGATATTGTTCCTAAAAGATTTATACAATCAATGTTATTTTATCATATACAACATATAATATAATAAAACTTTTACTGGCACAATATAAACAACTGGACAGCAGTACGTCAGACCTCGTGTCGCGTAACAATCTTTGATGTAGGATCCTGCAAAATTCAAAGTTTATGGATCAATTTCAAGAAATTCCTGGTCTGATACAATTGGCTAACGTTCATCCATATCACACAGACGAAACGTGGGCTATAACCGAACTAAACTTTAGTATTTGACATTTCCTTAGTATAAAATGGATGGCTCGTACAAAGTTTAAATGCCACAAGTCATTTCGTTATCGAGATATCATGAGAAAAAACAAAAAGGCAGACAAAAGAAAAAGTTTTGCCTGCTTACTGAGTAGTGGTTACGTAATATGTCATATTTCAAGTCAGTAGCATCAATCAGTTTTTTGATATATCCTGCGGAAAGTTAGGCTTTGTTGACGCTCAGCCACCTCCTTAGTTGTGATAAAAAATCCACAATGATACATAAAATAACAGGTTCATGCAACATTTAAATTGTATACCTTAATTTGATTTTGTCATTTCGTCGGACAGAAAGACATAATAAAGACATATTTTCCAGACACCAGAGTAATAACCGTCCCTAACGCTAAGCCTAGTAAATATGAGTATTTATGTAAATATTAACTGATAAAGTTGAAAAACGAAATTTTTGCACAAAAGAAAACATCCACTGTGCGCCCGCAGCACCGTAGCAGTCTGTGGAGGAAGAGGTCAAAGAGATTGAGAGGTCATCACCACTGACCACTGGTTACGTGACATATCCGAGTGTAGGCCTTATGGCTCCGCTCCGGTCTCTGTTATTGCGGCTCGGTGATGGGACTCTAGTTCCGTCTCGGGACATGACGTGTATCGTTATCAGAAAACATGCCCAATTAAAGCAGTTTATTATACTGCCACCGCCTTTGAATCCCCAAATAATACACATCAAGAATGTTAAGTACAAAATAATAGTTATAGTTTTCTTTTAAGCATCATCTATAATAATTTTGATAAATGTTTATTTCAAAGAAGCGTTATTTGTGATATTTCAAATTAATATTTTCCACCTCTCATTATAATTAGGTTCGTGAAGGGGAGGCAGTTATACTAACTCGTTGTTAGTTACATGGTCCCTGTTTGTTTATGAAGCTTCTGTAGTTCTGTTAGGGCGGTTTTAGTTAGAATCGGTACTACAAAGAGCACTCTAGTCTGTATTAGATCTCAAATAACCGAAGCTTTAATCATCCACAAATATCGGAATTGGGGGCCTACCATTAGCTCTCATCATCCTACTACAGATAAACTAGTGTGAAAGAAGAGTTGGAATCTTTGTAAACTGACCTCCAGAGAGATGTAGATCAAGCATGCCTTCTCTCCCCCCCCCCCTAATTTATTTTACGGAGGTACTGGCATCAAGTTTCTAATCCGTTATCTAAAACTAGACTACCGTGGCCAACCTCACTAAGAATTCTAGAATCGATCCTCACATTCAGATTTTACCTGCACACCTTTAGCAAACGTCTGACGCAGTTTGAAAGAAAACGCAGTTAGAAAACTGTTCAATCCATCACTGTTGCTTAAAACATTCGCCAGAACAAAGACATATTGCATAGAAGAATTTTGAAATGGTAGCGGAGTCAAAACCTGCAAAAATATACTTAATATATTTATGTGTTTAAACATTTCAAACGCGTCCCAAAGACTCGTTTCATATTCTAACGTACAAAAAATTGTACCATATAATACAATAAGTTTATTCTTCTCTAAAATTACACCATAAAACTATATTCATTTCATACTTGGAGATTACTCTTTAGAGATATCTGCATTATGTTAATTTGTTATATATATATATATACATGTCTAATGAACCAAACTGTCATATCTGAGAAGTCATGTCTTGTTTTATAGCATACCATTTAAAAAACACCACAGTGTTTACAAAGGCAAATCGAATCTGGAAATTTTCCCTTGTTCGTTTTAATAAGACTGATAGGTAGGTTGTCAAGGAACCTATAAACTCTTTTGTTTACTCAGTATGAAATCAGTCCAATTTGTGAATTTATTTTCTCCAAAACTGATTCGATTCTTTTAACGAATGACTTATATTCGTACGTGATCGAAGAGAACACGGGGAGCGTATATAGTGACGGTTCCCACAAACTTCTTCATTCAAAAATGGTGATTCTGAAAGGTTTGTTATTGCTAGTGCTGGTAATTTGCTACGCGTCTTCACAGGTGTACTATGGACAAGGTCAGAGGACAATCCTATATTTTGATATGTGTAACTAAAACTGTATAACTTTTTAAAACCGTAGTTAAATAAATACTGTCTAAATTGTAATCATACGCATTAATAATAGAAAAAATAATAACTGTTCAAGTTGCATTTAAAATAGTATGTTTATGACATTAGCTGTACGAGATTGTGTCCTGCAGTGGTTCTGCCAAATGTAAACGATTTTGGGGAGAGAAACTTTTTTTATTGTAGCAATGTTTATTTCAAGCTCATAAGTAAATTGTTATACAAAAAGAAAATAATTCAACATTAAAAAACTGATTTATTTGTAATGTAGATGTAAAAGTTAACATTTTTATACGCCCAGCCGTCACCTTCATATAGAAGAAAAAACTTACTGTCTTTAATCTGCAGTTTTAAAATTTATTTGCAATGAAGCAAGACTGTACATTGAAAAATAAATACTTTAAGAAAGAGTTATTTTAATTGTGAGACCCCATTTTTTTATCTAATCATACCGATTCAAAATTATTCTTCTTCAATTTTTTTTTAAATATATAAGGTACTAATATAAAAATATTTAAAATGTTTAAGATAAAAGAAGGTGCTTTACCTCCACCAGATCAATCTACCAACCGTGTGGTAGTTTGGTGAGACATTGTATGAATCAGACGATACTTTTTCATTAAAAACATGCTACTGCACCTAAAACAGCACATGCATTGGGAAATTTCCCAATCTAAAACCCCATATGAGAAAGTTAATCTTTTAAGACGCTTTTATGACTATAACATCTTCTGGAATAACAAAGCGTATGTATAAGTTGGTTAAGGATGTATTTAGATGACAAGAAATGATTGTGACAAGATTATAGGTAGTGAGTCTTGGAACCTATGATCTTTGCAATAAAAATGTTATATATCATTTGACAAAGATTTTCAGTCTCACATCTTGTAGAGCTGATTTAAATAGCAATAATTTCGTACTATTATATAGTAAATCTCAAACAGAATTACTTGTATAAATGTTCAAACTATGTGAATTGGGAGTAAAAATGTAATTTTTCTATACTTATTCCCAAACCATCGTTTGAACACAATACATAATTAGACCCAAATATTAAAAAAGAAGATAATTCTTGCACATTAATTGCATTAATTGTCCAATCAAATGTAATTACATTTGATTAACCTGGTAAGTCGCTTAGCTGTTATTAAGGCTTGATAAAGAGTAGGATTCTCTATACACTAAAATAGTTCATTTTTATGTAGCTGATGTTTGTTCTTTTTATAAACTACTATATACTAATGGTTAATATTTTCGGTCATCCATCAGAATATATGAAGTCATAAGCTGTACGTGGATGCATTTTTGTTATCTTAGTTAAAAATAAAATAGTTTAAAACAAAATTTCTACTGCACAACTTTCACAGAAGCTTGGTTAAAAAATGATAGTGAACAAATGCATTTTAATAGTTTACACTATTTTTAGATATCAAAATAGTCTAAATGTAAATGGCGGGATTTTTATTTACGTAGACAGTTGGTTATCAGCGTTTTGCACCCAGGTAACGCTGGGCCGTGTGGCTACTGCCTTCTCTTTGATCTTCGACTGGGCCAGTGTGTCAACCAATCTACTAGTTGCTCATGGAAGTCTACTCTAAACTATAGTCTTCCCGCATTCAACAAAGCGGTTTAGGAATTTATTAATTAGGGAATGCAGGGTAGATGAATAAATATTGTAGCTGGGAACTTCAATATAAACACTAGAAAAGTTGCTCTCACTTCACCAGCAGAGCGCTATTAAGATATAATCAATGCATGCTGGGTCCGTAGTTTGCATGCACAAAGTGACGTGGCCAGAGAGCAATACCTGCCTAGATCATTGCTTTGTTACATCACTTAAGCCATAGACTACTATCTTATAGGCATACATATATAACATCTCCTAAGCATTTAGCAAAAGATATCAGCCAAATATTTTTCACTTAAGTTGACTGGAAGAGCGTGAAAAAGTTCATTGCTGGTTAAAAAAATTAGGATATAATTACAAACAACAATGATGTTAATTTTTTCTTCTGACGCCCGAATTAATAGACTTAAAAGTATAACTAATCAAAACTTACGTAAAGCTAAATGCTCAGCTGAATACATTAAAATGGGATAAGTATTGCTATTATTAATTCCATTAGGCGTTAAGAGAAATTAGAAACCTAAAACATAAATCAAACAACCCTAAATTAGGAAAAATAGTTTGTTACTTAGAGAAATATACTCCATTTTACTATCAAGCAAGCTAAGTAGGGTTATCTTATAAATAAAATATTGGAAATTGCTCATGATGCTCAACAGTTTTGATGAGTTGGTAACGAAGTGTCTGGGGGACCTATAGGAAGGGAGCCGTTCCCAGTTGGAGCATTTCAGTAGCGCGGCGACCGAGTCACTCAGGCTCATTTGAAATAGAATATTTCCAAACGTTTAAAATTGCAAAAGTTGTACCTATATGTAAATTTGGGTCAAAGGGCAAATTTTTTAATTATAGACCCTTTTGCCTCTTAATTCACTTTCCAAGGTCATAGAGAAGTTTGTAAAACTGCATCTGACGAACTATATTGACCAGCAGAATGTTATTCCCGGATATAAGCATGGATACTGATTTAATAAAACTCTTGAAATGCACTATTTTATGTATCAAAGTCTATCTCAAACCAAATATCAAAGAAGAAACTTGTTATAGTCAGTTTTCAAGCCGTAGCAAAAGTTTTAATTAGTTGAAAAATCTAAGCTTATTGTTGGATATAAATGGTGTAAAAAATAAATAATTAAAGGTGTTTAAGAGTTAGTTTCAAAATCGATAACAGGTGGATTCCATTACCGAAATATTTATTATTGATATTGAGGTACCCTATAGAGTCTTGCAGGGGAGTACACTGGGGACCTGTGTAGTTTTTAAAATTATTTATATCAATGATATCAACAAACTTGATATAAAAAGTAAAATATTTTTTTGAGACACGGCTGTGGTCTCGTCGGGTTGAACTTGGGATGACGCTAATGCAAACGCATCTGAGGACTGAACAAAAGTTAGCAATCGGTCTGATTAAAATTCTTTAATAGTAAATGTTAGTAACACCAAATTATCCAATAATTTCCCGTAATAAGATAGACCTGGGCGAGAGTGTATTAAGAATGCACTGATCCGAGGTCTCCCTTTGGCTGTGGTCTTATAGAACTGGTGGACCAATGTAAATATATTGCAGTTATTATAGGTCACAAAATTTTTTGGCGTCCCACACTTTCTAAATGTTAAAATTAAAGCTACTATACGGGTTTACACAGTTTAGTCAGGTGTTCACCGTGGATCAGTGCAGGACTGTTTTCTTTGCCTACGTGCAGTCATTGTTGCAGAATGGTACCCTGGCGTAGGGAGGAGTGTCAACTAGTGTTTTAGAACCACTCGTGGTCGCTCATAGGTTACTTATAAAAACTGTATTGAAGAAATATCATAGGTATTCTACTGAATCTCTGATAACTAAATTTCTAGTGTTAAATATTATGCATAATATAACATAGCTACACAACAAGACATAGAACTAATTTCGGATTTAATACCCATAGACTAAGTCATGGTTCGAAACTTTGTTGAATCATGTTACCTTTCCATAATCATCTTTAGAAAGTTGCCCGAGGAATTGAAAACAGATATTGAAAGCGTGGCTGTTTTACAACCAAAAGGGTGAGTCGCCGGTTGTACCGCATTAGCTGGAAGGCTGCTGAGAAGCTGTTGCGTTCTCCTTACGGTTAAATTCTGTATTAATTTTATTTGTGTTTTTCAGTAAATATCTAAGAACCAATGGGTACATCGTGTATTCTGTTGGATACTCTAAAGTATATCTATTCTAAATTGTGTAAAAAAGATATATTTTTACTCTAATGTAGTAAACAATATTTTTGTTTTAAGATAAAAAAAACATACAATATATTTTTAATGATATATATGTAAGAATTTTCTTACTGCAGTATACCGACCGAGTCTTTGCGGAGAGTATTCCTTAGTTAAACTTTGTAAATTGCAAAGTATATATTTTTTTGTAATAAATATTATTAAATTTTATATATAAAATTAGTGTGGCCTAGGTTACCCATGTTAACCGACTGATAAAGCTGGGGCACGATAAAATGATTGAGGTAATTGCAATATTATAAAGGTTGTAAAATAATACGTATGTGGAAATTTCTAATCGAAAAGTGTTACACCGACAGTTTGATTTTCCTATTACAATGACTCGGAATTATTTGGTTTTGAACAAAAATAAATTACTTGCAATGGGAAAAAGACATTTTATTATATGGGTAATGGATGTACTGTATTTTGTACTGAATTTTATATTATATTGTAGCTTAAACGTAGCTACTAACTTAATAAGCGTAAATTTGAACTAGGTCATCAAATCCTATGTGGGAAATGTTGATACTGCTCCTGAAATACAAATAGGATAAGGATTGCACAATATAAGAGTTATTTTCTTGTCTCGGATATCTCAGTATAACGACTTGGATTGTAGACATTAATATTCCAGAGTATTAATAGTTAAATTATCAATAAGACATCCAAGACGATATAAAATATTTTTTGATTAGTAAGCTCCTAGTGAATATTCAGTACAATGTATTACTAAATTGGTTAACTATTAAATATTATCTGGTTTGCCTAAAATAAAAATCACAGTTCTAAATAAAAACAATAGATTTATTTTTAACTGGCAAATTAATAAGTTCAACGTATCAGAATTGACATCACTCTATTTTCCACAAAGAATTGGCAAACCGTTTAGTAAATTTGAAAGTACCTTTGGCAAGAAATAAAAATATTAATCAAATATATCAAATTAAAAATCAGAGCTCTCTTCTAAAATAAAATAATAAAGTTTTAAAATAAAAATCAACTACTACTTGGAAATAACTAAAATAAAAATGATCACTTCTAAGTACACTCACAATTCAAAAAATAAAAATTTAAACTTCTCTTTACACTAGTTGAACCTTAACTTTCAAGTCTCTGCAATTCAGATTACAATCTCAAACAATTATTAATGTTTAATTAATTTCCAATTAATAATTCACAATAAAACAGTTCCAGTTAAATATTAATAAATTACTACTTTTCCAAATCTCAATTAAAGTTATTAACAAAGTTCAATTTTAATTCACTTTTCTTGCAAGCATGAACCAAATGTAACTTGTATAATTCTATTATGCTCTATTGTTCTTCGAGAATAAGTTATTCAGATTGCTCTATAATTTTTATGAATTTAATTTTTTCCTATAAAAAGACAACCAAATTAATTTAATAGTTAAATTCCAGATCAGGAAGACAATTTCAATAAAACGTACAATAAATTTGGTGCTTACCTCAAAATCCCTCGCGGAAAAAAAATTTAAGAAACACGGCGCACTGTAATCAACTTACTCACGAAAAATAACCAAAAGAAGGGCGAAAATTATGAGCGGGCGCTTAAATACTTCCCTTTCCAATCAACTTTGCAGGACATCCGCGGTGTTCTCTCATTGGTTCCAGCTGTATCAAACAACAACAATAGTCGCAACAAGACAAGTTCTAATCAATTCAAGGCAGTCAACCTGCCTTCCTAACAATTTAAAATTACCAGTACTAACTTGCCAAAGGATTACATGTTCGTTTTTACCCTGACTTTTCACAATCTAATCTAAAATTAAATCCCAATATTTCGATCCCAAAATTTTCATTTAATCTAAGTTTTAATTTAAAAAAGTAAATCAATGTAGCTTTAAAAAACGCTACACTCATAAAACGGTTTAATTTAATTTTTAAAATTTCACTCAACCTGTTCGTAGATAAGGTACCAGGCTATAAAAACTTCCTTGAGTCTAAATATAGGTAATACGTTAGGTGATTACTCTTTTGTCTCATATTTTCTGAACATTTGTTCTGCCTCGGGAGGTTCAATTTTCCTTTCACCAACTCAAAATATAATCAAATCTTGCAAAGAAAACTTTGCAAAAGAAATTAAAATAGTACTTCAAAACACAATACTATGGCTTCCAGTTAAGGCATGGAATATTTAAAAGGGTGATAGGGGAACATGAATCTATTCAAATGTTAATAGAAGCAATTGAAGGTTTACATGGACCAAATTAGAACCGTTTTACTAACAAGTTTCACGCAAATATATAATACATTAAATCCTTATCTACAAGGATTAGTTCATCTCGGTTTTTAATTTAAAACTTAAAAATAAACTAATGGCAATAAGAGCTGGAGCTGGTCATATGCGAACCTCTTACACCACTCTCTGTATCATAAGGTGATATGGGTTTGAACCCGGTTTTGTGAATTGTGGACAAAAAATGGGAAGAAACATTTAAAATTTCAAAAAAACTAGCAACGTGTGAAATATTATCCGTCCTCTGGTAACAAGGACATCTGCTAAATGTTGGAACTGTGGCGATACAGGGCATAACTATATATGTGTGTAGGACGAGAGCGTCGTAAACTTTGGTATAAATGTGGCTAATCAAATAAAGTCAAAAAAACACACATTTTGTACTGTTTTCTATAAACGGGTAAACTTCAGAACCCTAGATCTTTGGTTGACTTGACTCCCTAACAGCGCAAGGCAGTGTTATTTACGAAAAATAATAAACCATCAAAGACCTTAGATGTGTGACAGGACATTTGGAAGACGGGTCAGATTACCTTTGGTCCGGAGTACTTCTCATTACCATTCTGGGCCAGGGTGGACTTTGGGTAATCGACAAATATTTGTGCGGTTGAAGGGAAAGTGGAAACAAATGCGTTGAGACCGCCGCGCTGCTAGGAAGCATGAGATGAAAGAAGGAGTAAATTATCCCTGTTACCATAGAAATAATAACGAGATAGTCTAATTATCTTCTACGGTTGGACTTTCAGGGAAAGTTTCTGGCTGTAACCGATATCCATAATAACATTTTTGAATTTTATCCTTCGAAGATATAATCGATTAAGGTAGTAAAATCTACATTAGTACTTCACGGCTAGGTAGATTCAATCCGAAACGTACATAAAATAAAACTAAAGTAAAGGAATATGGTAATTAAAAATTCAACAAATAAAAATGTTATGTTGGGTCGAACATCATTGGTTCAACATATCGCTGACAACGATAATAGTATCCCAATCAAAAAAAGGCATTATCCTTTATCACCAGAAAGACTGAAGTTGGTGTACAATAAATAAAAAAAAATGTTAGAGTTCGGTATTTTTAGTTCCGTATAAGAGTGCCTGATCCTTACAGATGATACTTCTGCAGAAAAATGGGTCAAATGGGTCAAAGAGATTGATCATAGATTTTACCAAAGGTTAAATGCTGTGTGACAAATATAGACGCATACCCCTCCATCAAGTGACTACGATACGAGATCGTCTTCGTGATGCGCACTTCCTATCTATTTTTGATGTAAAATCAATTTTAAAAAAAAATCTTTTATGAAAGGTAGAGCTCAGAAAATTTTCATTTTTTGTAACATAACGATCCAGCGCAACTTGGCAGAGGTTTATTAGAATCAGTAATAGGAGCCGATTTAGAAACTCATGTAAGTGTCTATCTAGACAATATTTATTATAGTCACTAACACCTTCAATCGTCAATTCGAAGTTTAAATTTTAAAACGTCTAAAAGGAGCTAACCCTAAATAATTAAAAAAATTTGGGTATTTTTATTGACTCCTCATATACCCCTGCGTTAGTAGGGGTATATGGTGGGACGTTTTGGAATACGAGTTAATCCAGAAATTACTAATTTAGATTCCTTTGCCAAAGACCGCAAAAAGTTGGTGGGACAATTTTTATGGTACAGCGTTGTGGTATAGGATGATTTACGAGTGCCAGTCGTCTATATTCATTAACACAACTACTTAAAAGAGATAAAAAGTTGAGATGGACGTTAAAAATATGATTTGGTTAACCATTTGTGGTTTCGTATGATGCCTTGGGGTTAGGCTTATGAGTGGGACTCGCCCAAGAGAAGGAGGTGGGAGAACAGGCTATAACATATGGAAGTACAACTCTCTTTAGGGTTGTAACAAAAGTATTCTGCCACTAAAAGGGAGTGTTTTGGATGTTGTCTGGGCCATAGAAGGATTCAGACCTTATGTCAGGACACAGAATTTAAAGTGATCAGCGATCAAAATACAGCGTCTCTTATTGTTGCATCTTTCTGAAAGACACCCAAGAAAGACTTGCGCGGATGACCACTACATTTACAGCCATTGAACTTCACTTTAATGCATAGGAAGGGTACATATAGTGTTGTTAACAGATCCCATTAAACTAAATAAAAACGGTTCAATTAAACGCGTTTTAAATTAAAAGTAAAATGTTTTTAAAAAGTGGTTTACAAAATTATTTGCACAGGATTACAACTATAATATCTGTTAACTGAAGATAGCTTTACTTATGTATTCAAGATAAATTTTTTGAAAAATGTTAATGCCAGTTTCGTATATGTTAGCGGTTCGATAAAAAAATGTAAATATCATATCATTACAGTATCCGTTTAAACTATTTTCTGTCACTAAGAATTATCTTAAAGATCATATTATTATAATTCCACCCTATTTCCACTAAATCGGTAAAATCAAAGGTTTTATAGTACCAACAGTTATGACTCATATGATATGAATAATAACAACTTCTATGATAATAAATTATTTGTGTGTGCTCAATTTTTATAAATATCTTTGTACACAATTAAAGGAATAATTAGTTTTCTGTATTGAAATGTTTTGAAATAAATGTCAAGGTTATACAAAAGTTGTGTATTATTGCACTATAGAAGTTTTTAAGAATAAAACCTAAGAGAATACATGAACATTTTGTATACTTAGATTTAATAATTGCACACTGGCTTAAAATGTTTTAATCGTTTATCGTTTGTAGTAAACTAAAACATGTTTAAATCAAATTATAGACACTTTTCCCGTTACGACTTCTTTTCAAGACAAGAAATTACCATTAAAGTATTGGATGATTACTTTGGTACTTATTATTTACAAAGGACATTATTTAACGGGTATCTTTTAATAAACTCCAAAAAAGCTATTGGTATGGAAAATGATATAAATATTATAATAAAAAACTTTAATTCGTTTTTAATAAAAGTTATTATAAAACATGCATCGTTAATATAAAGCAATCACTTGAGAAACATAGTGTAATAAATTGAAACTTTGATCTTTGGCCATTTTTTATTTTAACTTGTTTTAAAAAATTTGTCCAAAATACTTTAAATGTGTAAGTCGTAGTAGTAAATAATTATTGATTATCAAAAACAATTTTGCCTTTATAAGACTTATTTTTAAGGGCAATTAAACTATAATTTTTCTATACCCACAAAAAGGCGATTGCACAATCTAAAAAGGGATGTTGACAAAAATTATACTAATCACAAGAAAATTTGTTAAAAAATGTCCCGAAACTACTTTACAAAGTTTAATTCTTTATTAAGCTCTAGAAGACGTCTAGGACTTTTTGATGTCTAGTTTTATAATGGCAGCTATTAATTTTAGGTTTTATGACGAATTTTGATTACTATGAAAGCAATTTGTAAAATGTTTTACTTTACTGAACAAATATATATTTTTATGTAATGATGCTGTAGATTTAATGGATTTTATTGTGGTGGGACTAAACCGTCGTAGTTATTAAATAGAAATAAACCCTGTCCAAAAACTACACATTTTTAAATTTCAGGTAACATTGATACATATAATTGACCTTCTTATGTTGTTAAAATACCTTTAAACTCAAAACTTTGGCTGAACATTCCAATATATTATGCAAAGCAAACCAAACCACAATACTAATCAGATTTGTGAACTGCAGACCATTTGACCTGAACCTGCTTTATTCAACGTGGTTAAAAGCAATTATGTTGATTACTATCGCACTCTATGCACTTCAACATAGTGTGCTTACTCCTGCTTTAGTGACTATTTGCCCGTTGCCACCGCATAAAGAACAGGCGGGAACTCAATACAATGGTGGTCAAACAAACAAGTGAAATGTTTTATTTTTACGTTCTGGACACACACTTTTAGACTATTTGTTTATATATACCTCACACGTGCCCACGCACGCACGCGCGCACATACATGCATACATATATAGAGAAAACTGTAAATTGAGTTATAATTGTAATATATTATTGTATGTTAACTTCCGGTGATGTTCTAGTTCTGGTATATAAATTACTTTCCATACAATT
>NW_025777305.1:0-38852 GCF_021130785.1 Homalodisca vitripennis | reverse complement strand
TTATCGAAGAAGTACGGCCCGATAACGCCGCCAGCCCATAAACCGCACCAAACAGTCACTCTTTCTGGATACATGGCTTTTCAACAATCACTCGTGGATTATCATTTTCCCAAATGCGGCAATTCTGCTTGTTTACGAATCCACTGAGGTGTAAGTGTACCTCGTAGCTGAAGATAATTTTCTTTTAAAAATCACCATTGACTTCTGTCTGTTTAACCAACCATTCGGCATATTGACGACGCTTGAAATGGTCAGTAGGCTTCAGATCTTGAGTTAATTGAACCTTGTAAGCGTGTAAATTCAAATCTTTATGCAATATTCGCATCAGTGATGTTCGTGAGATGTTCAATTGTTGCGCACGACGATGAGTCGAGGTTAACGGCTCTTCTGCCACACTATCGCGAACAACACCAATGTTTTCCGCAGAACGAACTGGGCGAGCACGCACAGGTTTTTCACATTTCCCACTGATCCGGTTTAATGAAATTTGCGCACAATTCTCCCGATTGTGGACACATTTGGTCGATTATGGTGACCAAAAAAATCACGAAGTGCACAAAATGCATTTTGATTTGAACGTCCATTTTCGTAAAATGCTTCAACAATCTTAAAGCGCTGCTTAATGGTATACCCCTCCATGGTTGAATTTGTCGAACACTGAAACAAAAAAGATGTCAAATTAAGTTGTTCAAAATACTTGACGTTAAGGTGTGACTAACAATTATCATCGTGCATTATAGGTGGATCACCCATTAGCATCAGAACGACCCAAAATAAATTTATCAGAATTATTAAAAAAAGGATACAGGGAAAGCAGCTTCCTTTGTATATTAATTTTTAAAAAAACCAATACAGCATTTATTTGTTTTCAAAACTCTGAAACTGTTTTATATATTAAGTGGTAACAGAGGATCAGTACAGATATTTCAAGGAACAAGAAGCATCAACAACTTTTTAAAACGCCTAAAGTAAACAAATCAATTTTTTAGACAATCGTATCTCTATTTGGGGCCAAAATATTTTAATGAATTACCAATTAAGGAAATTTCTAATTCAAATGAGTTTTGTGCAAGGTAAGAGCTGGGCTATTTACTAAAAGCGATATTTACTAAAAGTATCAGTAAAACTGTAGGAGCTAGAACGTTTCCTCAGTAGTACTACTATATCACCTTCCCTTGGGAGTGGATGAAAGTTTTCACATGAATACTTTGACAGAGCAAAATTTTGACTATTCTAAAAGCCAGTCAGAAATGAGAAAACAATTAACTCAACTACAGAACAAAAATGTGAGCTGAATGGGATAGGAAATATTGGTGGATACATCGTTAATAGAAGAAGAGCAGGATTCATATGCAAATAAACTTCAACAAAACCTGATTTGAAATTCTCAGTAAAACAGTCCTAATAATTCACATGTTCAAACATCTAAGAAATCCGATAACATTTTGATTTCGGCTGACGCCATTAATCCACCAGCCGATAAACATACAAGGGACGGCCATTTTTCAATGACAAACACTGCAAACACAAACTGCAAACAGAGGATATACCGCGAGACCAAGGAACAAATCGAACTTGAAGGGAAAAACATATTATCATTAGCATCTTGTTTCTTCTGTGCAACTTTCGGAAGCGACTTCTCCGTGCAATTCAAAATCTAGAACGATCGACAGGCGAACCACTGCCGGGCAAAGTCGAATTGAGGTTAGAAATAGGAAACGTAACACCATAGACAATTTAATAGAAATTCCTCTGGTTTAATCATTGGACGGAGTAGTAGTGACTAAACATTGAAGGTTGTTGAAAAACTCAGACACCTGTTTGTATCAAGAACATCAGAAAGTTTTAACAGTGATTCTTTGAAGCAGTACCTAAATAAGAAAGCTCAAGGCAACTATGAAATAACTAAGTTAAAAAATAGGCGACCTGGTTAAAGCTCCTACAAGGTAGGTGTACCTACATTTATGGAAAAAGATCTTTTCTGTTGACTTTTGGCCTTTGAGAGCCTTTGTTAATCGCTTTCTGTTTCACCAGAAAACCCCTCTATTAGAAGTGACTCTTCTTTTTTTGGAGCAGGACCAATGTATGATACCTAAGACTTAAGTAAGTGAAACTCAGTGTAGGCCTAGGTATAGTTTGAGTGTATTAGACCAGTAACACTCGGAATTGGTAGTTGCACATCTTAACATTCAGTCAATTAAAAATAAATTTAATACTCTGGAGGTATTTCTAAATAACAAGTGCGATATACTATGCATTAATTAACATTAATGTGCTCATGATGAACTGCACACATATACACCTGTAGGATATATATTAGCTGCAAACTACTGCAGAAATGTGCCCTATGGGAGTATGGCTATTTTGTGAGAGACTAGTTTACGAGAAAGCGCATTTAATAGTGTGAACACATGATAAAATCCAACATCATATCGCAAGTGCCAGAATGGGGCAACTATTCATTATGTGGACGTCCTTGTACCCGTGTGTAAATAGGTTCACCTCATACCCTAAAAGTTGTCCAGAATCTATGTAGGGGACAAGGAGTGTAGATAAATCTAAGCGCGAACTGGGTCGAGAAAGTGCATACGGAATTCTTCAATGATGTTTTACACAGATTTTCCTATGTGGGCGCACTAAGACGTCAGAGTCTCATGACTTGATGATCCGTACCTCCACTGTCCCAAAGTAAGGTCGGAAACAGATTTGTAGGACATCCCGATATACCGTAACGATGAGTCATCCGCTTTATCCGTTTATATTTAAATAAACCCGACAACTAATTGAAAAATTGTGTGAAGCTGAAGGGTAACATATTGAAGCTGCATAAAAATTAATAAATGTATAGATTACGTATAGCCTTTCTATTCAGGACTGTCCGACTCAGTTTCAAGCTAGCTGTTTTCCAGCACGAATCCTTTTCTGTAGCAAAAGCCCTAATGCCTCCTTTGAAGTGATGTAATCTCTAAATATGTTTCGTACACCCACTACCCGATTTACTAGTTTTCCGCTGGCTAACAGTTGAGCGAATCAGAGTGCTTGCATAGTATCCGTAATCCTAGCCTATAGATTTACAAGTACCTTCTCTCGGTCAGGATGAATGGTGAATGTGGCGTTTGTTTAAATCAGTTAACCCATAATAGTAATTTCGCCAAGTGTTCTGTGTGCGGTTTGTGTTTCTACTGCGACTGTGTAGATATTGCCTTATCGATATGGAGCCAAATGGGAGTAGAGAGTGACTGCCTGAAAATGTGGATGTACTGCAACCAAGGTAAAGATTTTAACGTAAACCAAAGAAAAGAAACTTTATTGTAAAAGGATTTAATTTCTAAATGACATAAAATAATTTCTTATGAAAATGGAAAAAAAGAATAAAACAACAATTTACCATTTATTACAACATTCTTTCAGACAAAAATAGCACTGTACACTGATGCATGATCCCTTGTCTGTTGTATTTTAAACCATTATCACGGCTCTCACAGCGTACTTCTAAAGTATTATCGTTCTCTGCATCTTATCGATCCCGCCCATCTCTGTTGATCTGCTAGAAAACTTTAGTTACCTGTAGGAGGTAGCAATACTTTGGAACATTCTAGTGAAATTCGGGATGTTTTAGATGAATATGTATCTATTGGAAACGATGCAAGTGACATTGAAGCTCCTGATATACCTTCAGATATTCCACTTTGTTATATTTCAAGTGGCAGTACGAAACGGACCCTAATGAACTTTCAGGCTCTGACGAAGGTGAGTCGGATACGGACGCTAGGCCTACGCCTAATCCAAAACAAAGTAGGAACACAAGGCCTACAAACCCTGCTAAATTGTCCTATAACCTCCATTGCACTTCCTCCACAAAACAAACAGACGTGGACACGGGTTTTCTCACCTAAACCTGAAATTGACATTGTGTAAGTTACAGGTTAGGAATATTGGCCCAGGAAATCTACCCCCAAGAAATTCAAAACCTGATTCATATTTCAGTTTGTTTTTACTACGGCAATACTGAACCATATTGTGAAACACACTATTGTGCAAATCAAGCCATTGCTAACAAAAGAAACTCTAACGAAATAAGTTTTTATCTCGATTTTGATAAAAAAGGGTTCCATCTGTCAGAAAGAACAAGGCATCCTATTAGGATACCAGATCTACTCAAGTTATCCCTTTCTATGCTAGGGCAATGCCTAGGAATAGATTTTTCTTGATTCTTAGCCATTTACATTTGAACCTGGCCTTAACAGTTCGCCGCGGATAACTAGGTTATGACCCACGGGTCAAAGTTTGATACCTTTTTGACTACCTCAACAAAAGTTTCAAACAATATTTTGTCCCTAACCTTAGATGAATCCTTGATTGGTATGAAGAACCGCTGTCATAGCAATCATACAATACATGCCTAAAAATATGCACGCTATGGAATAATGAAGTTTAAAGTGTGTGACAGTCAGACCAACTACAGTACATTATGCATGTTTGAATATATAGTAGTTCAGATTTCTTAAGAGGAGACCCCGGCCCTTTCACTGAAAAAGTAATTTTATCATCAGTGGGAAAAGCTAATCTGTTGGACAATCATTACCATGTTCTTTTCGACCAATTCTACACAAAATTTTTACTGGCAAAAAATGTATCACAGAAACACGGAACCGTAAACAAATCTACTAAATTTTTGAGTCCAATAGTTTTGAACCACAAACTTGGGGCCAGAGAAAGTATATACTGCAGACAAGAACAAGCATTGTTTGATGTTTCAAGCAGAAATTTAATCGAAAACCTGTTTATTTATTAACAACCGCATGTCATGCAGAAGATGGTCATGTCCGAAGCAAGAAAGGTTTAGAGGGAGTCAAACCATTAGTAATACATAGATATGAAGGGCTCAGGGGAAGAACATGATAACTCCATTTTTTCGACTTTTAGTTTCTTAGTGATTTATGTTGGTATTTATGATTTATATAGTCATGTTGTTATTCACCTAAACAATCACTAAATATTAAGGGGAACAACTTGATAACTCATGAGATATTTAAAAAAGAAAATTCAGTACTCAGGGCAATAACTTGATAAGTGCCATCACTTGTGGGGAACAACATGATAAATCCATAGTTAGCATTGTGGCCACTGTCAGCGCCACTGTTGGGAGCAACAATGTGACAGATTGCTAAAGTAAACTGTAGAGGTTATGTTTGTTGTGTCACTTGTGGGGAACAACATGATAAATCCATAGTTAGCATTGTGGCCACTGTCAGCGCCACTGTTGGGAGCAACAATGTGACAGATTGCTAAAGTAAACTGTAGAGGTTATGTTTGTTGTATCACTTGTGGGGAACAACATGATAAATCCATAGTTAGCATTGTGGCCACTGTCAGCGCCACTGTTGGGAGCAACAATGTGACAGATTGCTAAAGTAAACTGTAGAGGTTATGTTTGTTGTGTCACTTGTGGAGAACAACATGATAAATCCATAGTTAGCATTGTGGCCACTGTCAGCGGCTCTGTTGGGAGCAACAATGTGACAGATTGCTAAAGTAAACTGTAGAGGTTATGTTTGTTGTGTCACTTGTGGAGAACAACATGATAAATCCATAGTTAGCATTGTGGCCACTGTCAGCGGCACTGTTGGGAGCAACAATGTGACAGATTGCTAAAGTAAACTGTAGAGGTTATGTTTGTTGTGTCACTTGTGGGGAACAACATGATAAATCCATAGTTAGCATTGTGGCCACTGTCAGCGCCACTGTTGGGAGCAACAATGTGACAGATTGCTAAAGTAAACTGTAGAGGTTATGTTTGTTGTGTCACTTGTGGGGAACAACATGATAAATCCATAGTTAGCATTGTGGCCACTGTCAGCGGCCACTGTTGGGAGCAACAATGTGACAGATTGCTAAAGTAAACTGTAGAGGTTATGTTTGTTGTGTCACTTGTGGAGAACAACATGATAAAATCCATAGTTAGCATTGTGGCCACTGTCAGCGGCACTGTTGGGAGCAAACAATGTGACAGATTGCTAAAGTAAACTGTAGAGGTTATGTTTGTTGTGTCACTTGTGGGGAACAACATGATAAATCCATAGTTAGCATTGTGGCCACTGTCAGCGCCACTGTTGGGAGCAACAATGTGACAGATTGCTAAAGTAAACTGTAGAGGTTATGTTTGTTGTGTCACTTGTGGGGAACAACATGATAAATCCATAGTTAGCATTGTGGCCACTGTCAGCGCCACTGTTGGGAGCAAAAATGTGACAGATTGCTAAAGTAAACTGTAGAGGTTATGTTTGTTGTGTCACTTGTAGGGAACAACATGATAAATCCATAGTTAGCATTGTGGCCACTGTCAGCGCCACTGTTGGGAGCAACAATGTGACAGATTGCTAAAGTAAACTGTAGAGGTTATGTTTGTTGTGTCACTTGTGGGGAACAACATGATAAATCCATAGTTAGCATTGTGGCCACTGTCAGCGGCACTGTTGGGAGCAACAATGTGACAGATTGCTAAAGTAAACTGTAGAGGTTATGTTTGTTGTGACAATAGTTAAGTAATCAAGTGGCATACAATATTGTTGAAATATCTAGTTATGTGATTATGTTTAGTAGTTCGTAAGTTTAGTAGTTTAATTAGTGAGATTAGTGCAGTTTGCAGTGGATGATCTTTTGCAATCAGATTAGTGCTTTATAATGTCTGACATTTCCTCAAATGAAGATTTAGGGTGTCAACCTAATCCACCTTTAAGTAAGAAAAGACCTAAGCATGGGCGGCTAAGAGAAGTTGTTAATAAAATCAATTTACAAAGCAGAGAAACAGGTGAGCCTTGTAAATGTAAAAACAAATATTTTGAGAAAATAAATGAACATGAAAGAGTAGAGGTCTTAAGGCAAATTAATTTTTATAAAAGTCATGATGAGGTTAATCTATATTTAACAGGTTTAGTTAATATCTTACTTGTTCAGCGGCGTAGACCCAAAAATGAATTAAATGCCAGTTTTCGAGATGCTACATATTCTTATTCCATCAGGGTAAAAAGAAATGATTCTGTTGAAGAAATTAAAGTATGCAAAAATGCATTCTCAGCTATTAACGGTATTTCTAGAGGAAAAATTGACTACATTTTGAAGTCTAGTCAAGTCAAGTCAAGTCAAGTCAATCCTCGGATGGAAAAGACAGGAACACCACCCACTTATAACAAATGGAAACATACCAATAGACCACATAAACTTTCAGATAATGTTATTGAAGCAGTCAAAAATCATATAAAATCATTCAAAGGTCGTGAAAGTCATTATGGTAAGAAAGATTCAAATAAAATATATTTACCAGAAACCTTAAACGTTTCCAAAATGTTTGGTATGTTGAAAGAAATCAACCCTGGTATTGTTTGCTGTTTAGAGTCATATCGCACTATATTTAATGAAAATTTCAACATATCTTTCGGATATCCCAGGTCAGATACATGCAGCACATGTGACAAATATGCTGCACAAAAAAAGGTCCTTGAAAAACAGTTAGCTGAAGAAAATGTCAAAGATAAGAAAGGAGCTTCTCTTAGCGATATAAGGAAAATCGACATTGAACATGATGTGCATTTAGTCAAAGCAAATATTTTCTATGACAGGAAAAAAATAGCAAAACATTCAAGTAGAATGTCTCATCATAAGGAAGCCATATGTATTGATTTTGCCAAAAACTACCCGTGCCCTGACATTAATATAAATGATGTTTACTACAGCAGGCAATTATCAGTATATGCTTTCAATATTCACATTTTATCTGATAGCAGAAGCATATTTTATTTGTATCCACAGACAACAGCGAATAAAGGAAGTGACGAAGTAGTGTCATTTTTACACGATTTTGTGTACAATCATTTAGACAAAGATGTGACTCATCTAGAGATCTTCTCAGACTCATGTGGAGGTCAAAACAAAAATAAAACTTTGCTTCGACTCATGCACCACCTAGTTCATGTTGAGAACCGTTGTTCAGAACCTTCTCAAGAATCAAATCAAGCACGTTGTATAGCCCACAGTTTTGGGAAAATGTTAAATAAAAATAGCTTTTCTAGCCCAACATCCTCGTTTCATGACAATGTAATCAATAAACGCAGTTTAAAATATTTACTTCCTTATTTCCGTCTCTCAACCAATTAAAAATTAAAGATAAAAGCTTCCTTGAGTTGTGTCTGGAATGTAGCATTGTTGAAGCTTATCTTACCTGATAAACAAACCGGATAAAATGATGACTCATTGTCGATAACCACATGACTGGCTGTTATTGAGTCCAGTGAACGCTTTTCATATCTGTGTAGCTACTGTCTGATTATTGTAAGTATTTTTTTAAATTAGGTACTGTAAAAAAGTGATTACTTTTTAAATTGTATTACTTATAATTTACATTGTTAAAACCTTAGATGGCTATAACCTCCAAATATGAGTGATAATATTGAGAAAGTATTAAGATCCGATTCTATAAGGGACTTGATTTATGCAGATAGTTCGGAGGGTGAGGATGTGGACGATCCTGGGTGCGTAAGTTTGGAAGCAGATTCAATCGTAGCTTCAACTAGTGATGACGTGGTCAATGATGGTCCCAATTTTGAAAGCGATCATGAAAGCGACTTGCCAGAAGAAGAAGACGATGATGATGATTTGTCAGAAAGTGGGGATGAAGAAAATCTTCAAGCATTTCCAGACACACAATGGCGTGAATGGAACGAAAATGACATGCCTTTCCCAAAATTTAAATTTTCACTAGAAGAAAATAGTGGATTCAAACCACCTGAGAACTTTGAAAGGTCGTCGGAGATGAGTTTTTTTATATCTTTTTTTTACCGATGAGCTACTACTAGAAATAATTAAAGAAAGTAATCGCTATGCACAGGAGAAAATATTAAAAAGTACTCCGCTTCAAAAGAACTCCACATGGCACAAGTGATATGACATTTCTCTGCCTGAAATGAAGGCTTTCATTGGCGTAATTTTGAATATGTCAATGAACTCAAAGCCAGAAATTGAAGATTACTTCTCTTCTAACTGGTTAGACTTTCAGCCATTTTTTAAAGACATCTTTAGCAAAGAGAGGTTTCTTTCAAATCTTTTGGACTCTCCACCTGTCACCTCCGCCTGTTACCGGTCCCTTGTTGGGTACACTAACGAGATCGGGAAAAGTAAAAAGAGTGATAAAGTATTTGGAGAACAAATTCACTTCCCATTTTTGTCCCTCAAATACGCTCAGTATTGATGAAAGTACAATTGGTTTCAAGGGTCGTGTTTCTTTTAAAATTTACAATAAAGATAAACCAACTAAATGGGGTATAAAAGTATTTGTAGTATGTGATGCAGGTACTGGATACATCTGTTTAATGAAGCCTTACATGGGATCAGCTACCACAACTACTCTGGTTAGGCCAGATTTATTGGCAACAAGTAGGATTGTGTTGACACTTGTAAACAAACTGGAAAACGCCTATGGAAATGTTCAAGGGTTCCATATATTTACGGACAGATACTATACAAGTGTTGAACTTGCCAAAGAACTGTACTTAAAAAAATACATCTAACAGGGACTGTTAATCGTCAAAGGAAGGGACTACCAAGTGAAATTAAAAAAACCTAAGCTAAAAAAAGGTGATGTCATTTCTCTGAGGAAAGACCAAAGCGTAAATGACCCAACATTTATGCATGTACTTGAATGGAAAGACAAGAGACCAGTCACCATGCTCACAACGTTGTATGATAACAAAAGTGAGGAACTGAAACGAACAGTTAAAGGTGGATTATCAGAGACTATTCAGAAACCGACAGTAGTATGCCGCTATAACGATTATATGGGAGGGGTTGATTTAGCCGACCACTACATCGCATCTTATGCTTTCACCAGAAAATCTGTTAAAGTGGTGGCGAAAAGTGTTCTTCTGGCTGTTGGAAGTAGCAGTTGTGAACTCATTTATTTTATGGAATACAAACAGACCCCCTGGAAGGAAACAAATGACACAAAGAAATTTTAGGAAAAAACTGATTGTATCATTGGTTGGTGATTTTAGAAACCCTAAGAAGCGTAAATTGCCATCTGCGAGCCAAGATGAAGAAAGGCTTAACGGAAGACTCCATGTACCATTAATTTTCTAGATGCAAGTAAGAGCAAGGACTGTTTGGTGTGCAGTAAGCAAAAGACTGGCAATAAAGGAGACAGGAAAAGAACCAGGATGTTTTGTGATTCTTGCCCAAACAAACCTGGGCTCCACCCAGGACTCTGTTTTGACAAGGTATCATACGATGAAAAAATTCAAGTTAGAATAAGGTAACATCGTGGGTTACATTTTACAATTCTCTAAATATTACTTTTTGTACTTAAGAATACTTGTTTATCTCATTCTCAATGGTGTGTTACGTAATAAGGTGTTTGTTTTATTAAATATTTACACGCATATAAGATAGGAACACGTATATTTTATTTTGTATCTTGTACGAATTTTTTTGTCCTTAGGAGTACTTATTTATCTTAATTACAATGGGTTTTGCTGTGTTATATGGTATTAATGTTGTAATGTGATAAAACGTAACAATAAACATTTTAGACTACTTAGTTTGACACTTGTTTTTGTGTGTTATTTTAGAAATTTTTAATATAAGAAGACTTGTTTTTATTATATTTTGCATCTGATTTGAATAAACAATAATTATGAAAAATCAGCAAATATATTTAACCTTCTAAGTATTACTTTTGTACTTAAGAATACTTGTTTATCTCATTTTCAATGCTGTGTGCTACATAATAAGGTGTTTGTTTTATTAAATATTTACACGTATATAAGATAGGAACACGTATATTTTATTTTGTATATTGTATATTTCCCTTTTTTGTTCTTAGGAGTACTTATTTATCTTACCAATGGGTTTTGCTGTGTTATACGGTATTCATTTTGTCATATGATAAAACATAACAATATACATTTTAGACTACTAGTTTGGCACTTGTTTTCTGTGTTATTTTAGGAATTTTTTAAGTTAAGGACACTTGTTTTTATTATATTTTGTATCTGATTTGAATAAAAAATAATTATCAAAAATTAGCAAATTTATTTAACCTTATATACCTTTTATTTTATAAAAACCTACACTTTGGTATGTGTTTACTTACAAATTATTTTATAATATAAAACTATTTTCGAGAATAATGATTTTCATACACTATAAACTAGATAGTTTAAATAATGTGCAAAAGTAAAAACACTATGTAGCATAAATAAAAGATTTAAATATCTGGACCTTTAAATGGCCATTTAAACATCTCTACAATGTAGTAGTAAACAAATACCAGAGCGCTAGCGTCATCTGAGGTGTCCTTGCAACAGAGCTGGACGAGACAAAGTTGTAAGCCAGCGATGCTGGATATAAAGGCCGGTCCACACGCTCCGTTTTGCACAACGTTTTGTCTGCGCAGTTCAAAACGTTGCGTGTGGACTGGAAAACCGTGCAGTTTTGAATCCATTTGGAAGATGGTACAGTCTTAGTAAAACTGACCCAGAGAGGTCAGATTTCCTTGAACTGCGCAGGCAAGTCGGCGCATGTGGACGGTAGCACCGTTTTCCGATCCGTTTTGCTACTCAGTTTCAATTCGTCGGGCGACAATGGCTGACCTTCGGCAATGTTCTAGGGAGTTTTTAACTGATTTTATTGCTCTGTATGAAAGTTTCCCGTGCATTTGGCGTGTAAAATCAAAAGAATACAGTGACAGGGATAAGAAGGCGGAGGCGTATGAAATTTTAGCTAATAAATTTAGAGAAATTGATGTAACGGCAAACCGGGAGACAGTTGTGAATAAAAAATAAATTCATTGAGAAGTGTGTACCGAAAAGAATTGGCTAAAATAAATAAATCGATTCGATCTGGGGCTGGAGAAGACGAAATATACAAGCCATCTCTCTGGTATTTTGATTTGTTACATTTCCTGAATGATCAGGAGACACCAAGGCAGTCTAGGAATACCATGGAGGAAAATGAAGACTCGCAAATTGACGATCCACCAGAACAGGTAAGAAAAAAGTCCTTTATGTAATCACTTTATTAATTTATTTAAATACACCATTAATTGTTTAAAGTTACAAAAAATTTCCTTTATGAACACTTTTTAAATTTACTTAAATAAACCATTAATTATTTGAAGTTATAAATTTATCTTGCCAAGGGACAGACCCCGCATTGTTAAAATACTCTTTAAATTGATCTCTGACCACGATAGCATTGTTCAAAAACTGGCCTCTTGTTCCACGCTGCAGGTCGTGTAATAATTCTGCGTCACATCTTTCACCTAATTCAAGAGTACATTCAGAAATATTTTCCCGACCCATACTTTCAGGAGGGGTATAGTTTTGGGGGGACCTTCTGCGCAAAAAGTTGTGTAAAACGCAGCACGCAAGAACTACAATATCAACGTTGTCCATATTCAAATTAATATTTGTGTGGAAAATTCGAAATCTTGAAGCCAAAATTCCAAACGTGTTTTCAACAACACGCCTCGCCCTAGATAGGCAGTAATTGAAAATTCTTCGCTCCCTTGTCAATGTTTCTCGTCGATATGGTTTAATAAGTTCTGGACGCATAGCAAATGCTTCATCACCAACAAAAACATATCCTAACACTCTGTCTGAACTTCCAATGCACCAGGGTTTTGGAATTCTCAAATCGTTGTTAACGAGCTTTTCATAGAATTTAGTGTTATTCAATACTCCTCCATCGGAGATCCTACCGTTTGTGCCTACATCACAATACAAAAATTCGCAATTGGCATTGGCTATTGCCATAAGAACAACACTGTGGGTTTTTTATAATTGAAATAATAGGACCCACTTCCTTTAGGTGGCACAATCCTAATATGTTTTCCGTCAGTTGACCCCAAACAATGAGGGAACTGCCACATTCTTTCGAACTCAGCTGCAACTTCCAGCCACTCCTCTTCAGTCTTGGGAAACTGAAAAAAAGGAATAAAATATCTTGAAAGCAAATAAAATAATTAAATTTATTGTAACTTAAAAAAAAATAATAATAATAATTAAAATTACAGAGCTCGATAATTGTTTATTATTTCCAGGTGGAAGAAGATGGGCATGAAACTGCTGCTGACGGTGGACGCAGTGAAGCGGTTGCTACTCCTCTTTCCGGAGCATCAACTTCAACTACTTCAAGATCGCACTCTTCAACTCGTAAGAGAAAGGCAGCTACAAATGATGATGGCACAACTGACGTTATGAAGTTGGTAGGAAAGAAACTCGAGTCGCTACAGGCAGAGGATGCTTTTCAGGTATTTGGAAAACATGTGGCTAATAAACTCAGAGACGTCTCTACTTCACAAAACGCTATCGCTCAGAAACTAATTTCCGATGTTTTATTCGAAGCGGAGTTGGGTACGCTTACGAGAAATTTTCAAATTGTTAATATGGCTAGCCAGCGACAAGATGATTTTAATTTAACGAATTGGCATCAACAGAATATGCCCCAACATTTGAGAATGCCAAATACTCATTCTTCACATGTTGGACAATACCACTCCTTCTCGCAGCCTATGCCACGTAACTACGTCCCAGAACAACTTACACACCCTCAGGAGTATGAAACAATTGGGCAAACTCCGACAGTTTCACGCATCATCCCACAGGAAGGTGAACAAGATCAACAGACACACGCCAGTCAAGGCCTTGCCCACTCTTCCGCTGCAAACTACATGTCAACATTTCAACCAAACTGAAGTACTAGCGTGCATTTTCGTTCAGCTTAGCCTAACTTTTGTGAAACACTAATGTTACTTTTAAGGTTCATATAAATCTTTTATAGACAATAGCATTATGATATTATCAATATTGTTATAAGATTGTAATTAGCAATGCTTAATAATAAAATAAACAATTAAATAAATAATTAAATAAATTTTTACTTACCTTCAAGTATTCATTCTTCAGCACCTTGTAGATAGCTTCACATGTTTCGGGAATGATTTCACTTAACGCTTGTTTCGATATAATTGCTGTGAATTCCAGGTCTTTGTAACTTCTACCAGTTGCCAAAAATCTTAAAGTTGCTGTTAGCCTTTCATGTGCTGATATTGCTGTTCTCATACAAGTATTTTCTTTGTTGATATGCGATGTCACCAATTCCAATAAATAAGTATATGTGTCAATGTCCATTCGCAAGTAGTTCTGCCAATCATTAGGTTCATCACGTAGTTCACGCAATAATTTGATATGGGAAAAGTGCTGCCTTTTTAGAAGCCACTTCCGCGACCACTTTGAACGCCGGGTACTTCTGAGATGTTCCAATCTTTTTTTTTTAACAATACACATCGCGAAAATCGACCAGAGTAGTACCTCCTCCATGGCGATCTCACACAAAACTGAGCAAAATATACGGATATGTCTGTGCTGTGTGGACGCTCTGCAAATTGCAACGTTTTCATTCCGTCTTAAGACTGCGCAGACAAAACGTGCAAAACGGAGCGTGTGGACCGGCCTTAAGAGCTGAGGGACAGGCAGCTGTCATTTCTAACCAGAGTAGTAGGGGGGAGTGCTGTATCCAGGTATACTGGATACGAGAGGGCAAAGGATTAAAAAGTGGCAAAAAGGAGACTTAGCAGAAGGCGAATTCAACTTGCCCAGTCCTGTATATGAGGTACGTTTATTATACATACTCAAATTATTTAATTTTAATCTATAAAAGATGGAGAATTTTCGAAGATGATTTTAATTAAGTAATAATAAAAAATAATGTGACGAGTATATTTTTACCGTTTATTATTAGTTATAAACCATTTATTGCTATATTTTACCCCTTAAAAAAGTGTTAATTTTTCAGGTGTAATTCCTATCTCAAGGGAAAAAATAAAATATTATAGCCATTACTTATAAAAGTGTTATATTTTCAGGTCTAATTCCAATCTCACGAGAAAAATATATTGATGTCAATCATTTGAAAGAATTTTGCCGGCCAGAAGCTGCACACTATTTCTCAAACTTGCCATACGTAGGCCAAGAATAATGTTTACATAACAAGATGAATATTATAATACAACAAGAACAAACTTTTACCTTTGTGAAAAATATGATTATTGTTAGCTTACAAATCATATCAAAGCTAATAGTTTCTAACTATTAAAAGGTAGTTTTCAACTAATGATGATTTTTTATCTTTTCATGGCCTCTTACCATAGAATAAGGATGTTCTTAGGTTTAAAAGGAAAAACATGATAACTCCAGGAGTTATCATGTTTTTCCATTGAGCGTTTTGACCACTAGTCAGTTTTTTTATCAGTATATTAATTTATATTGAGATTTAATAATATAAATTTGAAAAATACGTTTATTATAATAAATGCATAAATGGTTTGTGTTAGAAGCAAAAATATTAAACCTAATACAAATAAGGGCTGGTGCAAACCTTATTTTTGCTCTCCTGTAAAATTGGTCGATTGGCTGTTATCATGTTCTTCCCCTGAGCCCTTCATACGTATAATCAGTTCATGGGTGGGGTCGAAGTGTCAGACAAATCTATTTATCATACCTCCTACTGCAGAACAACGTCAAAATACTGGAAGATATTTTTTAATTTTATAGACATTGCACTTTTTAATTCCTATGTGCTCTAACGTCAAAACACTGACCAACCTCTTTCAAGAATGGATTTTTTTGTTGGTATAGTTGACTCTTTGGCACAGCCAGAACAAGAACCACCAGCTGCTCCAGGTCCAGGAGGTGATGTTGGCGATAATCATTCCATCGCTCACCTTACAGGGAATAAATTACGCCAGTGCACAGTTTGCGAAGGCCGAAGATTTTCGTGCCCTAGCTATGATACAGGTGTGAATAGGGAATGTTTCCACTTATTACAACATTTCTGGAGACCCCTTAGGCCTAGTAGAAAAAGAAAGGCATCACAGAGCAGTGACTCCGAGTATTCATGGGGAAACAATTATGTATATATTTGTGATGTATTCAAGTTTGTAGCTTGGTTTTTAGTTTAAATATAAACAAAGCGTATATATTTGTAAAGCTTATTAAATTTGGAATAATATGACTATTTTAAAACTGTGTTTTTGTGTACATAGTGAAATCTTGAGTAGTGGATGTTAGGACATGACAAAATATGAAACTTTTCTTTTACTTTGGCTACATATCTGAACAGACAGAGGGTAAGTACAATACTGTTACATTTATATATAAAATGACCAACTTAATTACAAAACTGTATGGTTTTTTAAAAAGAGAACTGTAACAAAAAAAAAATGGCACTAAGGGAGTGGGTATGTGGCACTCGGAAGGATAAAAAGCATTGTGTATGTGACACAGGTATAATTAAAAACACAGGTAAAAGTTATATTTTGGTACGAATATGACAAGGGTGTAATATTAATAGTGATATTTAGGTGCGGATGTGACACGGGGGTAACATTGAGGTATCTGTGTGCTTGGGTTGTGCAGGTCTATCATAAAACATTACGTCAAACCCGGTGGGATGAAGACATTGATTCCAACCAGTACCATCATTTTCTGTAGGAACCCAACCGTGTCTTTGGGCAGCTGTGAATGTGATAAGACGTTTTAAATTTATGATTGAAGATGTTTTTCAGTTTGAAACAAAATACAAGATGGATATAAACCTAGAAGTGATTCGAGAGGAATTCAGTCGTCTGTAAACAAAATATTATGATGCATGGTTACAAATTTTAAGAATTCGTACTGAAAGTTTCCCAGCACATCCATTGTTGGAATTCACAAGGGTTCATATTGATTACACAAGGGTTCATATTGATTACACAAGGGTTCATATTGATTACACAAGGGTTCACAATTTTGATAAGAAGTACTTGCTGGAGGCAGGTCATTAATTAATCCATACAAAGGAAACTGTGATATCAGCGTAGTTCATGTTTCAGAATCCGAGTCTATTTTTAATTAAGAATACAATCTACATTTTTATGCACCTCGTAAAGATAATCGCTGGTTATGAGGAACGACAGAAAATAAGTTCTTGAAACCAGTAAAGAGTTACATTTACGTAAGGCGAAACTTGCTACAGAAAAGTTTAAGCAAGCTGTAGAGGACATAAAAAGATGACTCCGAGATTTATGTTTTAACTTATGATCTTCAAAAAACTCTCCCCTTTCCAACATTGAAGTATTGCATAACATAAGCGTAAAATGTACATGTATGCTTAGGACGAAATAGTAGCCACCCGAGGATGGCAAGAAATTACATCTTGTTTGTTAGAACACTTTCGGAACAACGTTCCTCAAAATAATGACCATGTAATTATATCCAGTGACAGTTGCGAAGGACATAACCGACACAAAAGTGGCCCTGGTGTGCATGAATATTCTTCAAGAGGAAGAGACAAGCATTAAGATAATTGATCCAAAGTTCATGACTAGTGGACATTTTTTTACCTAATCAAGAGCGAATATAAGGCGAATAAAGCCGAGGGGGGGCCCGACCCTCTTTCCAAATACAAAATGTGTAGAGTTAAGCAAATACAATTTAACACTAAGCATTCAAGTAAGTGTTCTCCATTAATCGATGCCTTTTATGGAGGTATACATGTTACTACTACTTTAGTTTTCGTGTATGCCACTTAGGCTATACGGGATGTTCTCGGAGCATGAACACGCACGCACATGCAACTGACCTTTCGACAGATCGGTGGCGGCTGTAAATTTCCAGTGTTATGTTGACACTTTGAAAGGAGTAACATTACCTAGAATCCATTTTACTTGTGTTGATTGTTTCCAGTGAAGCGTCAGATACAATCTGCAATTAGGTAGTGTTGAGTTTGATTTATTTGTTATTCGTTAATTGTTATCCGTTTACTAAATTGACACTGATAACAACTTAACCCTTTCAGGACAGACGTTACGTTTGAGTACCACTATATTCTGAGGCCTGTAGCAACCAGTAACACTTGAGATTTGATCAATTGAAGCTTGAAGGTACTCTGGAGTACCATTACAGTTCTGTAGAAGTCAGTTTCTCCTCATAGTTCATTATTTTGTTACTAGGAAGAAGCATTGACTAGATCTGTACCCATGACAACCATGCATTTCACATCACTGATTTTTATTAGACTATATTTTTTCCTGGTCTAGTAAATTTACGGCTCAAAAGTATTTATTTATTTACTTGTCCATTTATGTAAACTATTTATATTTTATTTATAGCTGAAACTTTGTCATAATTTAGTTATTTACCAAAATATGTGTGGTACTTCTTTGTACTGTCAGAACTCTACAGCAATTCTGCAGTTGTCGGCTGGTCAGATTGTGCCGCATTCTGCTAGTGAGGTGATGATTTATTTTTGTGTGTTTGAGTTGTTCCTGATATTTTTTTTTAATTAGATTTAGACCTTATGAAGTGGATACAAAAGGTTTTTTAAGAGATGAAGACATAGAAGATTTTTTTAATTCAAGATATTCCAGATGTGGATGACAATTCTGAAGTTAATGATGATGAAGATGACGGAATACAACGAAATGGTAACCTAGGCCGTGATATTTCAAGTAACAACTTACATAACATAGTTAGAAATGTTATACCAAAAATAATACAAAAGAAGTAGGCCTAACAGAAAATGATAATGTAGTTGACCAAGTAGTTGTAATGCCTATAGATTGTAAAGGAAAATGCTCGCAAGGAAAAAGAAGCGAAGAAAAAAGGGAACAATCGCTTGTAGAAAAAAAGGACCTGCAAGCAATTGACTCTCCATACAACAACAGTAAATGTGAGAAAAACCTGATATAATTCTAATAATATTTGAATAGCCTAAATATATTTTTTATCTGTTATGCACTTACTTACATTAGTCTAGTATAGGTATTTTGAGTTTGTTATCAGTTACTTTTCTGTTCTTTTAGGTTGAAGCTGAGTTTGAAAGTTGTAAAAGTGGCACGGATTTCTTTATACGGCTTTTGGACAAGGACATTGTAAGGCACATAGTTTTTCAAACAAACCTGTACTCAACTCAAAGAGATAATGATTTAAATCTAAAGGATTATACACTGTTAGTGTTTTTAGGAATAAACTTTCTATTGGGATACCATGTACTATCATCATTGAAGGATTATTGGTCCACAGCAGATGCCCTCCACGTTAGACCTGTGGCAGCAGCCATGGCAAGAAGTAGGTTTATAGATATCTTATCAATCTCCACTTGAATGACAAATATTGGTATATATATATATATATATATATATATATATATATATATATATATATATATATATATGAAGCCTAGAAATTCTAAAAGATCTAAGTGCCATTTTTTATAAAATGAGTTTTTGCTACCATTGTGATAAACACTAAGTAATCTTGGTTTAGTATCCAATGGTTTAGGTATGTTAGGGACCAACCCTTCAAGATCTTTTACAAGGAGACACTGAATGATGACATTCCCTTTGATTGTCTTGACATCACCCCAGCAAAAAAAGGAAGGCGAATGGTTATCCCTCGCAAGTATCACAACTGAAGCTCTGTACTCGTCACCTCGTCCGGTTACAGCAGCGAAAGAAGAAGGGACATGATGGATCTCCTAGCCTTCATTCCTCCCATCCACCATAGTTTCTACACAGACCTGACAGTTGGAAATCAGCCTGAAGGAGTTGACGACACCCCCATCATCGATCGTTGCAGTGAATCAGAATCCGATGATGAAAAGGACTAAAGGATAGGCTAACTTATTCATTGTTCAATGTTTTTGTAACTAACTAATGGCAAAATAAATGAGTTCTTTCAGTTTCTTACATTGTCAAACAATTATTTACCCGAAATATGTTTTTGGAAAAGTGGTACAAGTCAATTTTGAAAAAAACTGCAAATTGTTACTAATCGATTGCATTCATTAAGTACATATTTTGATATATGAAATGATAAATCAGGATATGAGTAACCAATTTTGTCATAGAGTAAAAAGCTATTATGATGAATAGATTTATAGTACTCCTTTTAGTAAACCCTTCAGAATCTCAAAACTATAAAAAAGTGACTTGTACCACTTTTCCTCTCACTGGCTCAACTGTTGTTTTACTTGTTTGCTATTCCTTCTGTTGACTTCTAACCTCAAACTCAGTGGTTACAGGCGTTGTGTTTATTGCTTTTTAATTACAAATATAAATGAAGACCCTTCTGTAGCTTTCACAACCGATGAAAATCAACCTGTGAAGAAGTCTTATAAGAAAAAAACAATGGAAATGCTCAAAATATTCCCAGAAGAATACCAAATAACCAACCACCATTAAATGAAGTAAGTCATTTCACCTTAAATATATTATGCTATTGTCAATTTCACTGAATTAAACATACAGCTTATGACATTACGATTATGTGGTATAAACTAAGATATCGTTATATCCTACAGCGAAAAAACTTTAAATAATGTTAAATAAGAACGAGATTATATTTAAACTTTGTTCTTATATTAAATCCCTAGGAAATGTTGCGTTTTTGTGTAGGCTAGGTTACACAAAAAGGTCTAGTAATAACAGATTTGTTTAAACAGACCAATAAAGATGTCAGTAAATAAACCTTTAACCTGTATTTGTAACAATTTAAAAATATGTTTTGGCTAGGGCTACCAACAACCTAGGCTTACTTATTCAAGAAATTCTCTTTGCTTCAGATTATCTGCAAGTGCCGGGACAGTTGTAAGGAAATTACTGACATAAAAGTACAGCTGTATGAGTCCTATAAAAAGTTAGCTGATGTCAATACAGGAAACTACTTGTTTGGGCTGATAGACATCTTACCTGTCGCCAGAAGAAAACCCTTACCATGGATCTTATAAAAACCCTGCAGAAAGTAAGAGGCAAACAACTTTGAGCTATTCAGTTTCTGATGGAAAAGGAAATCTCAAAAAAGTTTGTAAAAAATCCTTTATGGATATATTTAAGATTTCTCCTCAGAACATAACCAAGCTTGTGGAAAAGAAGCAATCTGGAGCTACCACTTATAAAGACAATCGAGGTGGCCCAAAGAACAGCAAATATACTTTCAAAGATAGATTAATGGTCAGGGCGCATGTCAATTTGTTTCCAAGGGATGTAAGTCATTATTCCAGAGCAAAATCTGAGGAGTATCTTAGCCCTAAACTTAACCTAAATATATTGTTTGAGTCCTTTCAAACTAAACAACCTACTTCCAGTGTGACTTACAAATTTTACCACAAGGTCTTTTAAAAAGATTTCAAATTGTCGTTCAAAAGAGTACGCATGGATACATGTAAGAGATGTGATTTGCTTAATCTAAAATCTAAAAGTCATGATCGTTCTGAGTCTCAGTCAGCCAAAAAGCAACTGGAACTACATCACCGAAAAACGGAAGCTGCCTTTACAATGTTGAAAAGTGATACAGCTAAAAGCACAATGCCAGAAAGTGATACACTCTGTGTAGTTATGGACCTGCAAAAAGTGTTTTCACTTCCCAAGCTATCCCTCAGTGACATGTACTATAGTCGCCAGGTTTCTTGTTACAATTTTGGTCTTCATGTCAGTGATACAGGCAATGCCATAATGTGTGTTTGGCATGAAGGTTAATCAGGCCGCGGAGGTAGCCAAATGGCATCATGCTTGTTCCACGCTTTGAACTCTGGAGTATTGAGTACTCCAAAAACTATGTGTATGGAGTGATAACTGTGCGGGGCAGATTAAAAACAGAATGCTACTTTTTATGTATAAGTATTTAGTGGCATCAGGAATGTTCTATGAAGTTGAACAAAAATTCCTCATTTCTGTGCACAGCTTTTCCAGTGCTGATAGGGATTTTGCCCTCATAGAGAAAACAGCTAAACATTCAAAGATGGAATCTGTTGAGGATGTAAAGAAAGTCATGGAAAGGACCAGACCTTCAAAGCCTTTTAAGTTTTTGGACATGACTGACAAGTTTTTTTTTTTATTTTGATCAGGCATCTGCAGCCTACATAAACACAAAGGCATTAGGAATATCAAAGATAACCTGGATGAAAATTAATCGAAACAATCCTGGTAACGTTTTCTTTAAAAATAACTACTGTTAACTTGGGGCTTTCCAAAAAATATATATCTTCAAACGTAATGTTGGAATAAAAAAAATCGTGAATATGCATCTAGAGAAATTACCCCATGAAATCCCACTCTCTGAAAACAAGAAGAAGGACCTGAGAAAAATGTTGGAGTACATATCACCAGAAAATAGAGTGCTTTTTGAAGAGATGTGCCAGTGAAAATGTACATAACCAAACGTTGGACTTAGATCTTTTACAAAAATTTTTGCCTTACATACATCTGTCTGCTATTATGTCACAATATATATTTTTCTTTATTACAGTTCTTATGTAAAACTTTGCATAACTAGTATAATTGTTAACTGATAATTTAACAATAAGAAGAAAATATGTTCTCAATACAATATTGTTATTCATGAAAACTGTGCAGTTTCTTCCTCTTTTCCAACAATTTTAGTTTAGGCACTTAGATATTTTACAATTCTAGGCTTCATATATATATATATATATATATATATATATATACACTATATTGGTATCAAAACTCAGTATCAAGATCAAAACTAACAACTATCCATCGATGAAAGCATGATCAGCACGAAGCTCACAGTCAACGTCAACAATACATGCCTACAAAGCCAAATCGGTGGGGCATAAAATTGTGGTCTGTTTCTCTCAGTAGATATGTATTCTATTTCGGCTAGGCCTGTTTCTGCTGCACAAACTTCTCAGGCCCACAATCCTGGACCTCATAATATAATAACAGATAGCTACGAAGATAATGACGATGACGTAGGGGATGGTACTAGTTGGACTGATATTACTAGTTGGACTGATATTACAGGTCAAAATGATGAGGGTAATCGGCACAATTTTGTTTTTCTAGGAAGTGATTGGCCTAAAAAATTGCCCTCATAGAAATTCACCTCCCATAGAGTATTTGTAATAAATTTTTACAATTCCTCTTCTACAAATGTGTTTAACCCTTTACACTCCGACCTCCGAAATATCGGACATCGTTGATTTGGCCAAAACCTCGTACCTTTGGTAAATCCTTTATACTGGCTTTATAAATTATCCAAATGCGGTAAATTTGCGATATACGCAAGCTAGAAAGTTGTTGGATGTAAAAACGTAGTAAACCTGTATACTCTATGGCGGTGATTTTGTAGTTTTGCATTGTGTTGTAGAGATTTGTCAACTTCATCTTTTTTCGTCAGCTGATTTGATCCCAACTTTAATAGCTGATCTCTCTATTGCTTTGTTTAGCCTGAGAAGTTATTTCAGTCAATAAGGTTATTTTCAAAATGTTTTGAAGCTAAATATTGAAATTATTGGTTTGTAACTAGTATTCTGTGACAAAAAAGAGTGACCAATCATCTGATGAAGAACGGCCTACTCGCCGAGCTTCGCCTGTTAGAGAAAATACACTGTTTATAAATGTTATTGAGAGTGGTGTGGGTGGGTTATGTGGACGATCTGAGTGATAGTTTTGTAAGTAACATATCAGATTCTGAATCATCTGACGATGCCAAAAGTGAAAGTGAGGGAGGTACTACGGGCTTTGACGACGATACAGACAATGCTCCTGACTGAGAGCAATCAGGGGAACCAAGGACAGACGATGAATGCCCTGTTTCACGCTAGGCCTAGGCCTACAAATGCACACATTGACGAAACCATTGATGATGTCATCTCAGGCTCAAGTAGGCCTAATTTAACTTCTACTATTAATTTTGTAGTTGAAGCCTTCAATAACCAGCCAGAAGTAAATGTGAATGACCAGC
The DNA here is from genome assembly GCF_021130785.1 of Homalodisca vitripennis. Classification (NCBI taxonomy): domain Eukaryota; kingdom Metazoa; phylum Arthropoda; class Insecta; order Hemiptera; family Cicadellidae; genus Homalodisca; species Homalodisca vitripennis. The sequence continues at coordinate 15,051 of NW_025777305.1, read as the reverse complement.
AAGAAATACGGCTTGCTAATAATGATGTAGATATGCCTCTTTTTAACACTATTGAAGAAACAATAGAACATGTCATAAGGCACTCTGATGACTTTGAAATACCCGATCCAGATCCCGACTTCCCACTAGACCTGGGTCCAAATATTCTTGATGATACGCGGTGGACTGCTGTCAATGAGAGTGATCCTGGTTTTAACAATAAGTTTAGGTTTTTTGAAGAACCTGGACCAAAGCACTGTCCACCTCATGATGCCAAGCCAATAGAATATTTTTTCTTTTTTTGTCAATAAATATTTTGACAAAATGTATAAGCGAGACTAATAGTTATGCCCAGTTTATTTTCCTCACATGCACACTTGTTTTCTCCTCGTTCTAGAGCTCGAGAGTAGAGACCTGTCACAGTACCTGAAATGAGAGCTGTTATAGCAGTCATATTGAATATGGGACTCAACAGAAAGTCTAATATTCAGAGTTACTGGGTAACTTCTGATTCTCAACACTGTCCTTGGTACGGAAAAATGTTTAGTAGATCACGAGTTTTAAAATGGAAATTTTTAATTGAACGTTACATATTCAATATCACAATTACCACTTGGCAGTTGATACTGAATGTATGTGAAGTTTCTGCACCGTAAATACATTTGTATGTACAGAACTTGGATACATTAAGAACGTTTTTTTATAGATATTAAATAGTTACCCAATAATTTTCATGTTGTAGCATTAAATATTCGTTGCAGGTATAAACATGATATCCGTACAAATAGAGCCTTCGGATATTAAAGAAAGTGAGACACCATGTAAACTCACCTGTAGAACCGCCTTAAGCCTCTAAGAAAAAGTTGACAACGGTATTTATGTTCTCAATAAATCTCCTATTAGGTTTATTTGTAGTGTTTTGCGGTAATAATAGTTACATTGATGTTGGGTTTCGACAGATTCTGTTTCAACGTTTCCAAGAACTTTTATATCATGTGATATTGTATAATTTCTGATGTTGCTATTTTATTGATGTATACTCTAAGAATTAGGAGATTTATAGTTGAACGTTACAAATTTCAAGCTCACAATATTACCACTTGGCAGTTTATACTGTACGTATGTCAATTTTTTCCTGCACAGTAAATACATTTTTATGTACTGAACTTAGATACCTTAAGTACGTATGTTTATTCGTATTAGTTATTTGCCAAATAATTTTTATGTTGTGACATTAGTTAAAATATGTATTGCAGGTATAAAAAAGAGAGCCGTACAAATGAAGCCTGCGGATATTAAAGCAAGCGAGGCAACAAGTAGAATGTAGTTAGAATGTATTATTCGAAGAATCCTCTGCTTAAAAGTCCAGTATTCCCCAGCACTATGCCTTTAGAACGCTTTGAACTTATTTCAAAGTATTTGCATTTTTCTGACAAAACAAAAATTAGTGAATTCCAGGGCTCAAAGAAAACTGTAAAAAATTGTTCATATCATAGATCACCTGAATGACAAATTTAAGAGTTGCTATGGTCTGTCACAAAATATTTCTATCGATGAGTCCCTAACATTGTGGAAAGGTCGATTGTCTTTTCGAAAATATGTTCCACTAAAAGCCTCTCAATTTGGCATCAAATCTTTTGAGCTATGCAAGTCTACTAATGGTTACACATGGTCTTTTTTCATCTACACTGGTAAAGGGACTGATTTTACCAGTGAAGCACTACCAAACAACTACCCTACTTCAACTGTAATTGTCCTCAAGCACTTACAGCCAATTCTTGATAAAGGTTACACAGTCTGGTTAGACAATTGGTACAACTCCCCTGAGCTTTCCAAAATTGTTAAAGAAAGGAAAAACCTGGCACCCTAAAATTGTGTAGAAAGGTGGTACCAGAGCAACTGAAAAAAAAAAAAAAAAAAAACAAATATCAATAAAGGGGAAATTGTTTGTTTCCATAGTGATAAAGTAATGGTTCTCAAATGGCATGATAAACGGATTGTTACACTTATTTCAACATTTCATTCTCATGAGCTAGTGTATCAGAGTCTTGGCACTGAGCAAATAAAGCCTGCACTTGTACTTGATTATAATAGACATATGGGGGGAGTTGACCTCAGGGATCAGTTGCTCCATAGCTTTCTTTTGGAAAAAAGGAAAAACCTAAAGTGGTACATCAAACTTTTCAAGAGACTTTTGAACGTAAGTGTACTGAACACATTTATCATCTGGAAGAGTCGGAATGAGAAGTCTGAGCATATTTCTGTAAGACTAATTAAGGGTCTTATCGAAAAGTATGGCTCAGAAGTCAAGAGGCCAGTCTATGGGCGCCCTTCCATTGAGCCTAAACCAAAACGCCTAGTTGAGAGGCATTTCATCAAAAATATACCACCTACAAAAAAGAGATCCAAGCCATTCAGAGTTTGTGTGGTATGCTCCAAACAAGAAAAAAGGAAAGAAACAATATTTTGGTGCCGTTATTATGGCTGCAATATGTGTGGGAACCTGCTTCAAGAACTATCAAACCAAATCAAATTTTTTACTGGTAAATTTTCACCTTGGTATGAATAATATTCAATATTAATTAAATTAATGTTCTAACCTAAACAACTGTTTTTATTAGATGTAAGATAAATTAATAAAATAAAATTTGTTTCAATATTTACAAGAGGTACATAATGCAATTATAACTAAAATATAGCAATCTATGATCATTAGCACATAAAACTATCACAGCAGGCAGTTGGTGGGCTCCAGGAAATCCCCAAATTGAAGGGTTAAAGTGAGCGAGGCAACAAGTAACTCACCTCTAGACGCTGAGGAAAGTGTTAACAACGGAGCGTATATTTTAAATAAATTTTCTTCTACGTTTAATGTAGTGTTTTGTAGTTAAAATAGTTACTAGGTCTCCACAGATTCTGTTTTATAGTTTACAAGGACTTTTATTTGATATTTTATATGTTCTGTTTTTGTTATTTTCTTATATACGTATAAATAATATATGGGATGGGAGATGGACGTCAAAAATAAAAAAAATATAATTTTTTTTACTGCATATTATTATTATTATTTGGAGTTTTCTGAACAATTTGGTATGCTAATTGTGTATGTATGTATTTATTTTGAATCCAAAATCGTGCATAACATAACTCACTACAAGACAATTTTATTGGATCTTGGTCCTTGCAAACCAAAGTTGATTCACTGGTTATAGTACACAATTCTGTCGTAACAGCATTTATATTTTGTAGGTCTGTGACTTTTTTCTGTAGTTGTTATTGACAGCTGTTATTTAGCAGACCAAATAAACTTTGTTTTGGTGATTCATGTACATTGTTTGTTTATTTTGGTTATTTTTGAAAGTTAGTAAGTTATAGCTCATTCAAGATGACCAAAAGTAAGAAACTGTGGAGAAAACGAAGTTTCCGTGGCAACCAGTTTTCAAAATCAAACCGTGTTGTAGGCTTAGATTGTGTAGCACACACAAGTGATAATCCTTGGCCTAGTACTAGTGACAGTGACAGAGTTTCTGCAGATGCTAATTGCTATAAATTAGACAGTGAAGTAGGCCTAGTTAGCAATACTATTTCAGTATCTAAACGGAAACTTGCAGAGACTGTTTTAGATGATAGTGAGGGTGATAGTAATGTTATAGTAAGTATAAACCTTTTGTCTTCTGCTATAATGCAATGTTGTGTCTGCAAAAATTGTAAAAATTCAGAAACACTTTACGTGGAAGAAAATGTTTCTCTTAGGAAGGGTCTGGCATGCAATTTAGTTATCTCTTGTAATTTTTGTGGCTCTAAGTTTCCTTTTTACACTTCAGACAGTACAAATAAATTCTTTGACGTAAACATTAGATGTGTATACGGCCTCAGAGCCATAGGCAAAGGGAGTGTTAGTAGTGAACCGTTGTTCGGGCTGCTAAATCTACCTAACCCACCAGAAAAATTTTCAAGATACAATGATGTACTACTGAAACCTCTAAAAGAAGTAGCCACTGAAACAATGATTTCAGCAACTGAGGAGTCTGTAAGCCTAAATCTTTGCACAGAAAATGAAGATGAAGTAGGCCTACCTAGTCGTGATCTTAGCGTAGGGATTGACGGAACGTAGCAGAAAAGGGGGCATACGTCACTCAATGGAGTTATTTCTGTTTCAAGTATAGATACCAGTAAGATAATAGATGTAGAAGTACTTACAAAATACTGTCATTCATGTGCTACAAAAAGTAAATCTCCCCATAAATGTAAGAATTTTACTGGAGCGAGTGGAAGCATGGAAGTAGCAGGTGCCCTCAAAGTTTTCGCCCGATCTGAGGCCTCGAGGAATGTCCGATATAAATATTACTTGGGGGTCGGTGATTCGAAGGGGTTTCATAAAGTCTTAGAATCAAAGCCTTATGGTGATGATTTTATAATTGGAAAATGGGAATGCGTTGGCCATGTCCGAAAGAGGATGGGGTCTTGGCTGAGAAAATTACGACGTGATTATCGGGGAAAAAACTTGAAGATGGTAAAGCTTTGGGTGGAAGGAAAGGTATGTTGAATGATTCTGCAATTGAATCTTTACAAAATTACTATGGACAAGCAATAAGAAGGAATAAAAACAATTTAGATAGCATGAAAAAGAGATGTGTGGGCGACATTCTTCCATAAAGCTTCTACAAATGCAAAACCGCAACACAACCTCTGTGATAAATCGTGGTGTAAGTATTTGCAAGCACTTGATGTACCTAACCTAACCTATGACCACAACAATTCCTTGGACCCAGCAGTGATTGATGTAATCAAGCCAACTTATCAGCATCTAGCTAACCCTCAACTTCTGAAGAAATGTCTTCATGGGAAGACTCAAAATGTCAACGAGAGTTTCAATTCAGCTTTATGGACGAGAATTCCGAAGGCAAATTTTGTAGGGTTGAAAACTCTAGAGTGTGGCACATATGATGCTGTGATGACTTACAATGAAGGAAATGAGGCTAGGGTTAAGGTGTTAGAGAAAATGGGTATAAATCCTGGGAAAAACTGCACTGACATCCTTAGTAAGCTAGATTTCCAGCGTGTTTTAAAAGCAGAGAAAGCAAACGAGCCCGTCAAGAAAATGGCAAGAAAACATGCTAGGATGTTAAAGAAGAAAAAGCAAGATGAAGAAGTAAACCAGGATGATACAGACTACAACCCTGGGATGTTTTAAGGTAAATTAAACTCATTTTTCATAATCAGCTTATTTTTTTGTTGAATTTTTACAGTTTCCGTGAGTTTCCCGAAAAAACGCAATTTTTGTTATAAATGACCCATTATCTCAGAAACTAGTAGAGCTACAGTAATGAAATTTTTACAGCATGTAGTTTATGATGTAATACACAACTCCTACCACTTTTATTCAAATATAATAATAAACTTTGAAAATATATAATGATTTCTTTAAAAAAAATTGAATTTTTTTAGGAAAAAAATTTTTTTTTACAGTAAGTTTTTGAGTGATTTAGATAAAATTGGTAGAGTGTATGTATAATTACGCCTACAATACTAGGTTAAACTCTTAGCTGTCTACCTTATATACTTCCTGAGATAATGGGGCATTTATAATACCAATTTAACATAGGCGAGATAGGGACGTCCCATCTCCCCTTAATATTACTTAATTGATCACAATTTTCAATTTCTTCTATCAGTTTATTTTATTTTCTTACTTCAATTTTATAGAATAAAAATGGCACGAAATTATCAATTAATCTGACATCATTTGTTCCAAGACATGCTTGACCACCTTGTTTTGTTAAAGTTCCAGAAATATAAAACTGGAAATTAGACAAGCAAAAGTTATCTCCAAAATCAATATTAAACTCAGTTCTTTTATTCGGTTCATTCAAATGTTGTTCACTAATTGGATAGAAATTTTTAAACTCCGCCCTCTCTATATCGCCTGAATATTTTTTGTACTCCATTTATTAACAAAAAATTTCAAATTTTCTACGAAAATTTAAACATCATGTATAAGAAAGATATAATATTTTCATTGATTTAATGTGCGTTTTTATAAGAAAGGATATAAATTTTAGTTATTTATTAATGATCTACTTCGTCATATTCGGGATGTTCTGCTTTAAATTTTGCAATTTCGGCCACATATTTCAATAAAATTTGCACAGGATAGTAAACGCTATTTATAACATTGTTTCCAATCAATTGAATCTTTAAATTCTTCCAAAAAGTCTGTGCTCAAATGTTGATAAAGGCAAATAAAAGACATACGTTCTTTCAATTGATAATTTATATCTTCTCTAATGAATTCTGAGGACAAATTTTAATATTTTGCAATTGTTATACCAATTTAACTTATTAATGTACAATCGCATCATAACTTCCGATAATTCATATTTTTGAGAAATATCATCCCAATGTTCTTTTTTCAAATCTATTTCGTGTTTGCATTATAAATAGATCGAAAGCACTGTAATGTCCCGCCATCTCTATTTATTAGGAAACAATTTCAAATCAAGTTTTTATAAATTGGCTCTTTTTAGTATTACATTCAGCACATTTTCCAGAAATTATTTTAACTCCGTTAATGTTTGTATAATATTTTATATAATTTGTTGCAGTTTTTGCCTTATACCTCAAACAATATATGAGCGTCATTTATGGGGAGTCGGATGTCAATTTTGGTAAAAAAATATTGATATTTTGTTTTTCTCATATTATTATTCTCCAGAATCTGCTCTTTATTTTGATACCAAACATTATACTATTTCGATTTCAGAAACCTACTCTATAAGGTTATTTGAAGAACACTGCATATGAGAAATTTTGCTTTTTTGCGTATTCATTCGGCGTCCTACACATATTATAGTACTACACTGTAGTATAAGTTATATTAAAGGTTGTTATAATTCGTTTAGATGGCACTACCCTTGCTACTAGTCTGCTAACTGTTTGGACTGTTTATCACCTGATGACATTCTGCGAAGGTTTATCTTCCTTGACAGAAAATTGTGATGGTGTTGTTTTGTTATTGTTATTAATTTTCCTGAAAGATTTGTGTTTGGAGCAATACAAAATGCCAAGAGTTACAAGTAAAGTTTTTAAAAAACGTAAGCATCATTGTAATGCTAATATAAAACGTTTGAAGCCAAATGAAATTGGAGTAAATGAAGTAAGCCTACACAATCTACAAAAGAAGTACAACCTAGGCCTTGCACCTCAGGATCAACAAATGAACAAGGCAGAAAAGAAAGTTCATCAAAGAAGAAGGTACGATCTAGCTTACCTGATTATGATTCATTTGTAACAGATAATGAACAATGCAATGATGTTGTGAATTTCGGAAAGTTGGAACTTGTATAAATGTGGAGGTAACCTCAAAATAAAAACTAACGCCATTTGTGGGCTAAGTATAAAAATCTGCTTATGTTGTGATAGCTGTGAGTAGAACTCCCGCCCCTTGAGCACCGCGTTCTGATTGGTCGAGAGGATCCAAGATGGCGGCGCCCATGAATTGGCGGGAACAATTGGCGGGAAACAGGGGAACCTAACCTCACTTTCTTGGTTACCCGCGTATTCAAGATGGCTGCGCCCAGTTGGCGGGAACTGGGGAACATAACCTCAATTGTGAAAAGGGCGGGAAGGTGACCAGAACATAACCTCACTTTACGGTTTCCCGCGTAATCAAAATGGCGTGGTACATAAAACATTACATATTAAAAATAAAGACGAATCATACCTTATTGTGTGATGTGGTGATGATTGAGTCGATGTGGGCCTGGATGTGGTTTCGGAACATCCGCACTACGTATAGTACCCAGGTTAAAAATTATCCAGTATAAGAATCGGTCCAGAGAGCTGGTAAACATCCTACGACTGGATAATGTCCCGTCCCTTGGAAATTAAATTTGGAATATAAATTTTGAATGTGAAGCCAATTGAAGAAGTTTAATAATTAAGATAGAGGTAGAACTCGACAGAGAGAGATCTACCTGGGGAGATATATTGTGAATCTTCCCACAATCAGCTCACGGCACGTGGGGCATCTATCCCCCACTCTGTTGGAGCATGAACGGCAGAGTGTATGCCCACACAGTCGAAGAGCGATTGTTGGTAGATTCGCTAAGCAAACGGGGCTGGCTGAGTGGCGGGATTGATCCGATGGACGGCGCAGCGGTGTTTCTACGTCGGGAGTCCTCCATGCGGGTAGCCGTCTCGTATAGGAAATCCGCGAGGATGCCGCGGATTTCCTCCCAAGCGACTGGAACGGCGGCACGGAACTCATCCTCGGGTCTCCGCACCATCCACCGATCGCTGTCGTAGACGGCCCCCTCACCGACGCCCTGCACCTGAGCGACTATACTCAGGGACCTTGACATTGAACCCGCCCTCATTGCCTCCCATTGGGGATCTCTGTCCTGTAACATAGGTAACGAATTAAACAGATGAAACATTACGGAGTGGCATGGATAATGTAGGGAATGAAACGTACTGCAGATGGTGAGAGCAGGGGTGACGAGCCGACAGCCACTTCCATGGATATGAGGGACTCCTGTGAGGCGGGGTTGGGGGAGAAACCAGAGTGGAAGGAGCCACTACTGACGGGCGAGACTGTTGGTGGAGTAGGCTGTGAGGAATTACGCAACCTCCGATAGAACTGAGAGAGATCCTCAGAGGACTGTCTCCGGGTCGAGGGGTTGCGTCGGAAGTCCCAAGAAGTACTCAACTGTCAACAAAAAATATCCATGTTTTGATTCTGTAAACAGAGCGAAACCTGCAATATAATATGAATACATTGCCCTATATACTAACCGACATCGCCTCATCTGAGCTGGAATTAGATTCCTCCATCACCACCCTTTGAGACGATCCCGGATAGCCTCGGGCACAGGGATCGATTGGCTCCTACGCAAGTCGTTTGAAGTGGATGGTTGTTCCTAAAAAAAAACACTTTACAGGTTAGAAACAGTGTTGAGGGACAACTCGAGAGAACAATAAATAATCAAAACAATAATTTCCTCGAGATCGTTGCCAGCCACCACCAACAGCAACATGGCGAAAACGGTATCCGGGATCGATACTTTACTACGGAGAGCGGGCCTATAGTCCACCTGAATATGGTTAGTTCTCATTTCAATGCTCTAATTTTTACTCCTTAGGTGTGTGGCAGCTTTTCTAACTTTAATGTTCTCTTTTCAGAATAATGGCGATGATCGGGCTACACTCCCTGTCCTTCAGCGTGAGGTGACCATGGTCAGTACACCATTCTTATCTTACCGTTGCATTGTACTAATTATGCATTGCTGCAGTCTCTATAATCGAACTCTATTTCAGAACAAGTACGAGAGGCCCAGATCCAGAGGATGTTCAGGTCTGGGCAGTGGGTGACCACTCGACGCGGCCGACTGCATGTCATAAGCGCCAGCATTGAAGAGGTGATTACCTTATCCTATTTTCCATTCGTGCAGTATTTATTTATTTATTTCCAACGGCAGCAGCCAATTTACAAAGACAAGCATAGATGGTAGAATACAGCGGAAAATAAAATTAATACAATCAGATGAAAAATCTACATAAAGTAACAAAATAGGAATACAAAAATTTGATAATAAATAATAAGTATCCAAAGATATAACAAGTTATAAATATCCAAAACATAACAAAAAATAAAAATAAAGATTAACAAACAACAATAATTACTCAAGTATGGAAACAACTCAGAAAATTAATTCAAATAAATTGTACTTTACATAAAAAACAACTAAAGTATAGGTAGATATAAACAAAAGTAGAATAATAAATAATTACGTAAAGGAAAAAATATTTATAAAAACTCTCTGTGCAACAGGAACAAGCAATCAACTAGCTAACGTAATTATAAGATTGATAAGAGCGAACATACATGTAAATAAATAGTGCTAATAAATTAAAATATAATATATAACATTTAATAAATAACAGTAGAAATTAAATAAATACAACATATAATACAATGAACATGCACTTAACACAGCTTAAAGCTAACTAGGTCTCAATTTCTAGTCTTTCACAGAAAGAAGAAGAGAGGAGGCCTGCCGACGAACCTGGTGAAGTCTATCGAATAACAGGTCACACCCAGACGCAACCTGATTTACCAGGCGAATAAACCTTGCGAAAGGACTGTTGGAAGTCGAAGTTGGTTTGAGTGGTATCTTCGACCCAGCAGATCTCGAGATCTTGTGTTTGCAGGAACTCTGAGGTCGATTTCAGCTAGGAGATCTGGACAGTTCATGTGACCATTCACTATCTTCCAGAGAAGAACAACATCAGCCACGTCACGTCGCAGGGCAAGAGGTGACAAGTTCAGATTGCTGGACAACAACCACCAATCTATAGTCTATAGTTGTGGTTGTATTAACTATAGACTTGTCTGCTAATGTGTATTTGTCTTTCAGAACCAACCGTCGACATCAACCGGTAGCGGGACCCGGCAGATCACTGACACGGTGGGTGTTGTAGTATATTTAGCCACTAGCCGTCGCTAGTCTGGCAATGTATTAATTCACTTGTTCTTTAGGATGAGTCTCAACCATCGAATCTCGGGTGGACCGGTGATGCGATGAGCCTGGGTGATGCTACCCCAAACATCACTCTCCCCTCTGACATCTCTGAGGAGACTCTAATCGCTGCTGCCGATAGAGCTATAGCTGAGGCGTCGACTTTTACCGACGAGGCGACTCAATGGGTGGTGATGTAGGAATCTAATTCCAGCTCAGATGAGGCGATGTCGGTTAGTATGTAGGGGAATGTATTCATATTATGTTGCAGGTCTCGCTCTGTTTACAGAATCAAAACATGGATATTTTTTGTTGACAGTTGAGTACTTCTTGGGACTTCCGACGCAACCCCTCGACCCGGAGACAGTCCTCTGAGGATCTCTCTCAGTTCGATCGGAGGTTGCGTAATTCCTCACAGCCTACTCCACCAACAGTCTCGCCCGTCAGTAGTGGCTCCTTCCACTCAGGTTTCTCCCCCAACCCCGCCTCACAGGAGTCCCTCATATCCATGGAAGTGGCTGTCGGCTCGTCACCCCTGCTCTCACCATCTGCAGTACGTTTCATTCCCTACATTATCCATGCCACTCCGTAGTGTTTCATCTGTTTAATTCGTTACCTATGTTACAGGACAGAGATCCCCAATGGGAGGCAATGAGGGCGGTGTCAAGGTCCCTGAGTATAGTCGCTCAGGTGCAGGGCGTCGGTGAGGGGGCCGTCTACGACAGCGATCGGTGGATGTTGCGGAGACCCGAGGATGAGTTTCCGTGCCGCCGTTCCAGCCGCTTGGGAGGAAATCCGCGGCATCCTCGCGGATTTCCTATACAAGACGGCTACCCGCATGGAGGACTCCCGACGTAGAAAACACCGCTGCGCCGTCCAACGGATCAATCCCTTCCACTCACACCGCGAAGTGTCCTGCCCCGTTTGCTTAGCGAATCTACCAACAATCGCTCCTTTATGTGGCTTTTCGACGACTGTGTGGGCATACACTCTGCCGTCCATGCTCCAACAGAGTGGGGGATAGATGCCCCACGTGCCGTGAGCTGATTGTGGGAAGATTTACAATATATCTCCCCAGGTAGATCTCTCTCTGTCGAGTTCTACCTCTATCTTACTTATTTAAAACTTCTTCAATTGGCTTCACATTCAAAATTTATATTCCAAATTTAATTTCCAAGGGACGGGACATTATCCAGTCGTAGGATGTCTACCAGCTCTCTGGACCGATTCTTATACTGGGTAATGTTTTACCTGGGGTACTATACGTAGTGCGAATGTTCCAAAACCACATCCAGGCCCACATCGACTCAATCATCACCACATCACACAATAAGGTATGATTCGTCTTTATTTTCAATATGTAATATTTTATTTACCACGCAATCTTGATTACGCGGGAAACCGTAAAGTGGTTATGTTCTGGTCACCTTCCCGCCCTTTTCACAATTGAGGTTATGTTCCCCAGTTCCCGCCAACTGGGCGCAGCCATCTTGAATACGCGGGAAACCAAGAAAGTGAGGTTAGTTCCCCCTGTTCCCGCCATTTTTTCCCGCCAATTCATGGGCGCCGCCATCTTGGATCCTCTCGACCAATCAGAACGCGGTGCTCAAGGGGCGGGAGTTCTACTCGTGTACATTCAAAATTACCTTGAACACGAGGGTATTAGACTAGACCCTTTCAAAATTGAAAAAAACAGGGGTCTTCGCTCTCTCGCAAAATTAACCCTTCGACGCGTTTTGCCGTACCTAGTACGTGCGCACTGAGCGTTTGAGAACGCGTTTTGCCGTGCCTGGTACGCGAAGCGATGTATCGACGATTTTCGGTTTTATTTGATGGTCACTCGAATATTGGCCTATCGAAAGTGATATTGATTTAAAGCTTATGAGTTTAGCTATCGATATCAATAGGCATATGTTACTCAAAAAAACAACTGACATCGTAAAAAGAGTCTAGAATATGACGCAATGAATCAGCTGTTCTCGCTACTGACGACGAACCAGTCCAGCCGGTTCTTTGTTTATGCGAAGTAGGGAGCTAATGTTTACATGTTGTTTTGTGATATTGTCAGTGTTTAAAAGTGTATTAATAATATTAATATCGTTTTAGTGGTTGTGCTGTGTAAATATTATGGTCTGTAAATCAAGTTCTCTCCAGTAATTTTTTCGTTTTTTTGTGATAGTTGCAAGTAAGCCTAACCTAAAATGGCAACTTTGAATGTTTGTTATTATACTAACATTATGGTAGGCCTAGTTCTCATTTATTTTTACCAAATACAATTTTATTTAGTGTTGAAATAATACATATTCCTCATACAATGGCAGGACCCAGTAGAGTTAGTACAAACAGTGAAATCGATAGGCTACTTGACAGTGACAGTGATGATGATTCAGTTATGACTGAGCTAGATTTTGCACAAATGGAATTTGATCAAACCAATTCTGATAATGAGTTCCAGGATATTGTAGGGTTAGATAATGAAGAAGTTGAGGATTTTGCAAATTTGGGGGGAGGAGATGGAAATGCCAGTAGACCTAGGCCTAGACAAATGGCGAATTCAGACATGATTTGGGAAACTATGAACACTTATAATGGTATGAGAGAAAGTTTTTTATGTGACAGTGGCCCTAAAATGGAAACAAACAGCATTCTAGACACTTTTTTATTCTTTTTTGACCAAACACTAATAGACCTAATTGTGAATGAAACAAACAAGTATGCTGAACAAGAAATGGCTAAGAAAGGAATGATTTTTTCTCGGTTTTCTCGACTATGGAAGTGGAGTCCATGCTCAAGGGATGAAATATATGTACTCTTAGCTATGTACATGATAATGAGTGTTGTAGTAAAACCTACAATAAGATCCTATTTCTCTAAAAATCCATTTTTAGAATCAAGGTTTTTCTCAACCATAATGTCATGTGACAGATTTGAACTCCTTTCCAAATTTCTGCATTTTTAGCGATAACTCAGTTGATCATAGGCAAGAACAAAAAAACTCAGAAAAATCTTTCCTGTAATCTCACACTTGACAAACAAATTTCAAGAAGCTTACCAGCCTTCACAAAATATTTCAATTGATGAATCGTTGTTGTTATGGAAGGGCAGACTGTCATTTAGACAGTACATTCCGCTGAAGGCTGCAAAGTTTGGGGTGAAAACCTATGAGCTCTGCGAGTCATCAACTGGCTATACATGGAATTTTATTGTATATACAGGCAGTGATACAGTGTTGGATTGTTCCCTCGTTACTCCAGAGATGAAAAAAACAGAAGCTATCGTTTTATGCTTAGTTGAAAAGCTTCTCAACCAAGGTTATACACTTTGGATGGACAATTTTTATAATGATCCTGAACTTGCTAAATTTCTGAAAAGTAAAAAAACTGATTGTGTAGGAACTTTGAGATTAGGAAGGAAATCTGTCCCCAAAGACTTCAAAAACAAAACGTTATCAAAAGGAGAAATACTAGTGGTTCACAGTGGGGATGTTTCCATCTTCAAATGGCGCGATAAGCGCCATAGTTAGCCTTATATCAACATACCACAATATTGAAATGAAAACTTGTAGAAGTAGGTCAAATGTTGAAATGCTGAAACCTACAGTAGTTACAGATTACAACAGCAATATGGGTGGTGTTGATGTAAGGGATCAAATGTTGGAAAATTACCTTATGGAAAGAAAGCGTAACATAAAATGGTATGTCAAAGTTTTCAAACGACTGCTAAATGTAACCATATTGAACTGCTATATTATATGGAAGGCAAAAAATCCAAAAATAGACCATCTTACATTTAGGCTAGGCCTTATAAAAGAGATTATTGAACAATTCCAAGGAGGTTTAGAAAGACCCAGCTATGGTAGACCATCAATTGAGCCATCACCTGCTCGACTAGTAGAACGGCACTTTATTGACCGAATACCACCTTCTGGTAAGAAGGCAAAACCACAAAAACGATGTGTAGTTTGTTCCAAACATGGCCAAAGAAGGGAAACAGTTTTCTGGTGCCCAGATTGCGAAGCAGGTCTCTGTGTGGGGGAATGTTTCAAGGCATACCACACGAAAATCAACTTTTGAGGTAAAAATACTATTTTTCTTGTTGTAAATACATATAAATGTCATAAAACTGTATTGTTTTATCATTTTCAGGTTATGTTTGTCTAAAAATAAAAATATAATGATCTATGTGTGTTTTTATTTACATGCACAGCTTAAAACATATCGGAGTAGCAAAATTTAAGAAAACTGCAGAAAAACTCACGCAGTAAGGGGGTATAGGTGCACACAAAAAAAAAAAACGCGTCGAAGGGTTAATGCTAAATTCGTTTTGGGGAAAATTTTGACAGAGGGAGAACCAAACTATAACTTCAATCGTAAGAACGCCTCACGCCTTTTTCAAATTACTGACAAGTCCCGGGACACAAGTAAATACTGTTGAAGAAATTGACGGAAAGAGGTTCTTCTTGTAAATTGGGAAAACATAGAGGAAGATGCCGAATCCCTCAGAACCGTCAATGTCGTCTTAGCCGCGTTCACCACTGCACACGCTAGACTTA